>NC_136495.1:127696173-127863673 GCF_053919585.1 Euprymna scolopes
TTATGTTAAGTATTCTACCAGTGATACCGTATGATATAATCTTCTTGAGGAAACCCTCATGCCATACCCTGTCAAAAGCCTTAGATATATCTAGAGCTACCGCTCTGCTCTCTCCCGCTTTCCAGTGAATGGTATATGCGTTCAGAGATTACAGTGAGGATGTCTGCTGTGGAACGGGCTTGTCTAAATCCATATTGTTGGTCGGTCAGAAGTTTAGCATCTGTAAGGTGCTGGACTAGAGCATGGTTAATTAAGGTCTCAAATATTTTGGCAAAAAGTGGGAGGAGGCTAATAGGGTGATAATTTAATGGGTCAGTTCTTTCACCAGAATTCTTGAATACTGGTACCACAGAAGCAGTTTTCGAACAGTCCGCAAAGCAAGATTCATTAAGGCATTTGTTGTAGAGTTTGGAGAGAACTGAAGCTACTTCGGTTGAGCACTTTTTTAATAGCACAGCTGGGATGAGATCGGGTCCACATGCTTTTGAAGTGTCAAGGTTTTTTATGATAGGATGCACCTGAGCAGGGGTGGTTTTCAGATCGTCTAGCGTGGCGTCTGTCCGCATAGGAAATTTAGGTAGGGGGTGGTTGGAAGGAATGACCAGTTACTTCTAAGCAGATATCCTGGACTCAGTAAAGGAGAAGATTAGCAAATAAAAGGGAATGCCAACGACGAAATGTTGAAAAGGTGACAGGTTGACACCGGAATACATCGAACGGACAATTTCAGATATCTAATTCGATTGCTGATTTTGATGATGTAATCCTCCGGAATAATGTAGACTAGAGTATCGATAAACATTCTAAACTGGCCTGTTGTCGTACCATGGTGAAAGAGGTGGCTGGTTACTTTTAATGCATCTAAAACCAAGCTTCTATCTCTACACAATCTACGCACTGATGCCAATCATGCATCGGTTGAAATTAATTGCTGTCGTCTTGGGGAGGCTTCATGCTTTGACAAGCTCCTGGGCTCCTGACCTGAAATGGAATACGTATATCAAATTCATTGCCATTGTCGCTGAAAAACTGGTGGGATCTTTCTACCGCTCCAGTGGATATCTGACTCCTGATGCAATTCTCTACCTATATAAAAGGTACGGCCGACGATGGAGTACTGTTGCCACATCTGGGCAGGAACTGCTAGAAGCAGCTTATCCTGTCTTGCCAGAGTTCAAAATAGACTTTGTAGCTAAGTGGGGGATGCCTTTTTCTCTTCCCTACAACCTCTTTCTCTCAGAAGAGACGTTGCGAGCCTGTCTCTGCTTTATCGTTATTTTCATGGCAAGTGCTTAACTGAGCTTCCATCTATGGTCCATTCTCTCCAAAACTTCACGAAAAACACTCGTCTAGCCAAAACCACTATCAATAATTTCCCACACTCTTTATCTTTGCCTAAGCCTAACTACAGATTCCATGAAAAAGCTTCTTTTTTAGATCTGCACGCCTATAGAACTCTCTTTTAATTGCCTGCTTTCCAGCTGGCTACACTGTGATTGTGTTCAAGTCCAACGTAAACAAGTTATTGATGAACCGTCCCCCTAAGTAATCCAATTTACAAAATTCCCACTACTTATGTTTACTGCGCTATAATCACATTGACTAATGTATACCAATTAAGCCTTATCCTCTAGTGGCCCCCGGGCCTTTATAAGTGGTGATTCCTGTATTAAAAAAAAAATTAAACGAAGAAATGTTGTAGATATGGACATTCCGGTCCGAGTTTTGTATTGCGTAAAACGCAACGCAAAACAAAAGAGCAATCAACATTCGAATTCAAGGAATACAAATATAAGAGAGAGTACAAAGACTAAATGCGAATCGACAGCTATTGAGTAAGTGAGTAACATTTCTGATACGCGCCGAAGCACACCCGACCGTTGATAAATGTAAATAAAGCTGTATTGTTCATGTTTTAACCGTTCATTTTTTGTAATTTAAAAAAAAACACTACATATAATTGTGTACGCATATTAGAAATGTGCGACAAGCGATTATATATACATTCGACTATATAACCGACGTCGTTTATGAATAAAGGAATAGGAACACTAAAGACACATACACCTGTTAACAATATCTCTTTCTTCGTTTATACTTACATAAGCCAGTAATTGCGTCCTCGTCGATCGCAAGGCTAAAGTCCGCATGGCTAGACGAAGAAAAAGAACACTTTAATGCATGCAAGTGGCCAACTATTTTCAAAGATCGCATGATTATACTATGGGATCAGCCTATCTTTTGATTCTAAGGGAAATATATATCACTATCAACGAATTGTTTTGCACAGGATTCAATATGTTTTTTTTTCCTAATGTAAAAAACATCTTGAAAACCGTGTTGCCTACGGCCTTTTAAAAAATGATTATTAGTGGAAACAGTAAGAATATATCTCAGTTCATGATCTGATTTATTATTCTAACGTCTTTCAATCCGAGGAAACTATAGTTAGATTTGCTGTATTCATTTTGTGGAGAACTTTTAAGAAAGAGAAATACACCAAGATAAACTATACGACCTAGAAAAATCAATAAACTACGTAAAAAGATATTAGCTCTAACACTCTGGTAAATGTTGGGAAAACGAGAAAATAACTTGGAATTCCAGAATACAGTATGTATTGTCGGAATTAGCATACCGACGAGTGGGGGGGGGAGAAAAGACGGTTTAAGTCTTGCAACGAAATGTCGACGTTGCTTAGAAGTAGTCTTTCCTTGTAAAAGTAATATATGGGTAACGATGCTCGAAGTGTAATTTGTCTAAAATACAGCAACAACTACTATCACAACAGTAGAGCGGCCACCCCTTTTATCTACTCCAACTCTCACTCAACGAGATTCACGCGTGACTGGAATGTCTATTTAACTTGTAAGGAATAGGCACTCAGGTTCTTTGATTAACGGACCACCGGCCGTGTTGGTCACAGCTACCAGCACTCCTTTCTTCCCCACCGACCTACCCTCGGCAAGTCAACCAATTTTTAACTCTTTTTTTTTTGCTTATATATATGTGTATATGTGTGTATATGTACGTATTTGTCTTTGTGTGCGTATCTTCTACATGTGTGTTTGTGTATGTGTGTATTATTGTGTGTATGTGTTTTATTCAGTTATTATAAACATTTCCCTAATAATTTTATTAATTTATTATTTGATTAACTTACTGATATTCTTACCTATTTCTATATTATTAAAATAAACCTGTAACTTATAATTCATTAATTCATCCCCCTATTTTCCTTCTCTCTTTCTTTCAACTACAACGCCCGAAAATTCAAAAAATTTATAAATAATAAATAATTATAAAATATATTTCAATCCCTCCCCTCCCAGCTAATTTATATATATATATATATATATATATGTATATGTATATATATGTCTATGTACGTGTGTGTATTTGTATGTATGTGTATATGTATTTATATATATATATGTGTGTATATGTATGTGTATATGTATGTATGTGTGTATATTTACGTACGTATGTATATATATAAATTTATATATATATATATATATATATATATATATATATATATATATATACTCAGACTTGTACTCTTGCCCTATTGACGTATGTGCATATGCTGTACATATGTATGCGTGTCTTTGTTTTTGTGTATGTGTGTTGTTTACTTATCAAACTTTTCCTTAATTTTATTAATCTATTATTTAAGTTACTTACTGAAATCCTCACCTATTTTTTTCTATTAAAATAAACCTGTAACGTATAATTTCTACCTGCCCGGCTAATTTATTTATATATATATATATATATATATATATATATATATATATATTTATATATATATATATGTATATATATATATATGCGTGTGCGTGTATGTATATATTATACATATATGTATGCATGTATATGTATGTATATATGTATATATATTTTTATGTTTACGTTTTTGTGTTTTTATATATAATTAGGCATGTGTTCTCCCCCATTGATGTGTATCTGTACGTTGTACAGGTGTACACGTGCATGTGTATTTATGTGTGTATGTGTGTGTATTATTTACTTATCATAAACAATTCCTTAATTTTTTAACTTTTTAATTTATTTTATTAACTTAATGATATTATTATCTATCATTATACTATCAAAATAAACCTTAACGTATAATTCATTAATTAATCCTCCTATTTTCCTTCTCTTTCTCTTTCCTTTTTTTATAAATAATAAACAACAAATATTTTTCAATCTCTCCCCCGCCCGGCTAAATCACTTTAAACCCCATTTGCAACCCGTACTTTCCTCCTCCCACCACACCATGCCCACTAACATTAACTCTCCAACCTGTTGCCATGGTGATCTTTTGAATTAACGTTTACTTATGCCGTTATAAATAAGAATAGCGTCTTTTAATTTTAAACCGTTATAAACTAAAAAAAACGTATATAAGAAGTAACACATAATCAATATTTAATTATAAACCCCTCTCTTATTATATACACTCCTACTACTTTAAATTCCAACGTCCTCTCACTTACACCCCCTTCTTTTCTAAATCCCCTTCATCTACGATTTTTCCATTCTTATTTGATTTTATAACTTAGTCCATCTATGAATTCTGACGATGCTAGTTGGATATTTCCTCTCTTTCAGGATCTTCTTCTATACTAGCTGAAACAATATGTAAACTCATTCTGGACTCACAGTAATAAATTTCCTATATATATATATATATATATATATATATATATATATTTATATATATATATAGTATGTAATAGTATCCCTCTATAAATCACCTGAAATGTCCAATGTATTAATGAATATCTTCTGTCGGCAGAGAGATTGTTTGCGACGACATGTAATAGAGACAGAGTAGAGATCTTTCAGATTACTAATCGATCGGCCTCGAAACAGAATTGAAAATGTCGTCTTTATATGCTAACCGACATTCCAGATTAATCAATAAAAAAAGAACTCTCCTTTCCGTCATATATAAATTTTGTACTCGTAAACTTTTCTACTATATATATATATATATATATATATATATATATATATATATATATATATAATGGGTTAAGAAATTCCAACGATAGAAAGATGTATATTAAAATATAGGAGTAGTCACCAACAATGTGTATTTTTAACATTATTTTATTATTCCGTGTCTTGGTTTTTCATTGGGAATTATGTTTGGATCAATGTAATAATGTTTTTAAGTCATTGAAATCGTTTTTACGCGCGTTTCAGACGTTCTGTGATGCGTCCTCGTCAGAAATTATTTTCAAATGTGTTGGAGATGTAAAAATGGCGATTTTCGTAGTTAATTTGAAGTTTTTCCAAGGGTTGGAGGCTTGTAAGTGTTTATTATTCATTGGCATGCTCAATTTTTATTACTCTTTTATTGCTCTTTTATTGGGCTTGTCGAGGGAGACCGCTGTCCTTGCTATCTCTTTCTGCTAATGTTTTTCCTTTTCCTTTAGGGTGGGGTAGGGTGTGTGCGTGTATGTGTGTGTGTGTGCGGGTGTGTGCGTGTGTGTGTTTGCTTATGTTGGTCTGGGAATGTGTATATTGTTTTATAGTATTTTGGGGTTATTTGCTTCCTTAGGAAGGCGGCTGTGGTCCGAGGTGAGGTCGTTACTAATGTGTATGTGTAAGGAGGGGAACAGCTCTTCTGAAATAAGGGTAGGGGTGTGTTCATTCTATTTTGATATTTATTTTTTGGATTCTTGGATTTTAGTTTTGTGATTTTTCGTTTTAGTCTTTTCAGGTATCCCTTATATTATGTTTGTTTAGAAAGAGGGTTTTTTAAAATATGTATAGGGGATTTTTTAATGTTTCTATTTATTTGTCTCCCCATGTGGGTATGGCAAGTCCAAGGATCGGTTCCTAGTGTGGGGAAGATTTTGTTCGCCAGAGGGGGCATTGGAGGGGGTATAGGTATGGAAGGGGGATGATAGAAGGGATGATAGTTGTTTCAGTCATAATGGTGTTCTTCTCCACTGACTGAGGAGGGAGCGAGGTGTTGGAACAGATATTATACTATGGTTCTAGGTGTTTCCTAGTGTTGTTTGTTTCGAGGTTAAGTAGGGTTGGTATTGTTCAGTGTGTTGTATTAGAGATAGAGGTGTTATGTCTGTGTGTGGTTCTATGCGCGCACGTGTGTGTGTTTTAATGTGTCGGTTCTGATTATTGTGTGGGTGTGTATATGTGTATGTGTATGGATGTGCATGCGAGTATACCTTGCATTTCATGTTTTTGTGTAATGATGTTAGGCTCTGTTCAGTTTAGGAGTGAATCTGGTGATGAAGTTTTTTTCCTGTGTAAGTAAATAAAAACACTCTTCATAAAATCTTGGAAAAGATACCTAGACGACTGCTTTATATTCTGGAGAACCTCATGGGGGATATCAAAGAATTCCACACTTTGCTACAAAATCTACACCCAAAAATAAACTTCACACTAGAACAAAGCCTCACAGAACTACCTTTCTTAGACATCCTAGTAACAATAAAAAACAACAACATAATCACAGACATCTAACACGAACCCACAGACACTCAACAATACCTCCACTTCAAAAGCCACCATCCTAAAAACTGTCTAAAATCAATAACCTACTCCCTAGCACGTAGAGTCTGCACCATAGTAACATACAGACACCTCCGTTCAACTAGACTGAATGAACTACAAATAACACTGCGGAAAAGAGGATATCCACTACCACTAATACAGAAAGGTATTGAACTGGCTGAAAAAATTCCAATAGTCCAACTAAGAACCCCAAAAGAACACAACAAAGAACAAATTCTTGCATACGTCTCTACACACAACACAAACAACCCAAAACTATTCACACAGATAACAAAAAAAAACTTATCCTCCTCAATCAGAATGACAAACTAAACAACATACTTAAAACAACAAAAATAATAAAAAGCAAACGCCAACCCAAAAACTTAAAACACATCCTAACTTCCTCAAAACTCGTCCCACATACTACAAAAGGAGTTACAAAATGCAACAAACCGTTATGTGGAGTATGTGACATAATAATAGAAGGTAACACATACACATTCAAAAACCCAGCACAAACATTCAAAATAAAAAAGGACCTAAATTGCACCTCCAGAAATGCAGTATATGCACTAAGATGCACAACATGCAACAAATCCTACATAGGCGCCACCAAAAATTTCAGCAATAGAGTGGCCTTACATAAGAGCAACATCAAAATTGCAGATAACAGACACATCTGTTTCAAAACACGTACACACATGCAGTGGAAACAGCTTCAAAATAATGCCAATCTTCCAAACAGAAAATTATTTTTATTTACTTACACAGGAAAAAAACTTCATCACCAGATTCACTACTGAACTGAACAGAACCTAATACAATCACACAAAAACATGAAATGCAAGGTACGCTCGCATGCACATCCATACACATACACATATACACACCCACACATAAATCAGAACCGACACATTAAAACACACACACGTGCGCGCATACAACCACACACAGACATAACACCTCTATCTCTAATACAACACACTGAACAATACCAACCCTACTTAACCTCGAAACCAACAACACTAGGAAACACCTAGAACCATAGTATAATATCTGTTCCAACACCTCGCTCCCTCCTCAGTCAGTGGAGGAGAACCTCCTCATGACTGAAACAACTATCATCCCTTCTAACATTCCCCTCCCATACCTATACCCCCTCCAATGCCCCCTCTGGGGAACAAAATCTTCCCCACACTAGGAACCGATCCTGGGTCTGGCCATACCAACATGGGGAGACAATTAAATAGAAACATTAAAAAATCCCCTATACATATTTTAAATACACCCCTCTTTCTAAACAAACATAATATAAGGAATAACCGAAAAGACTAAAACGAAAAATCACAATACTAAAATCTACGAATCCAAAAAATAAATATCAAAATAGAATGAACACACCCCTACCCTTATTTCAGAAGAGCTAGTCCCTCCTGCCCACACATACACATTAGTAACGACCTCGGACAACAGTCGCCTTCCTAAGGAAGCAAATAACCCCAAAATACTATAAAACAATATACACATTCCCAAACCAACAAAAGCAAACACACACACGCACACACACGCGCACACACACACAAACACACACACACACATACACGCACACACCCTATCCCACCCTAAAGGAAAAGGAAAAAAACATTAGCAGAAAGAGATAGCAAGAACAGCGTTCTCCCTCGACAAGCCCAATAAAAGAGCAATAAAAGAGTAATAAAAATTGAGCATGCCAATGAATAATAAACACTTACAAGCCTCCAACCCTTGGAAAAACTTCAAATTAACTACGAAAATCGCCATTTTTACATCTCCAACACATTTGAAAATAATTTCTGACGAGGACGCATCACAGAACGTCTGAAACGCACGTAAAACGATCTCTATGACTTAAAAACATTATTACAATGATCCAAACATAATTCCCAATGAAAAACCAAGACACGGAATAATAAAATAATGTTAAAAAATACACATTGTTGGTGACTACTCCCTTTTTTAAATATATAGATATATATATATATATATATATATATATATATATATATATATATATATATATATATATACAAAATGCCCTTCAAAAGAAATCCATCTACATTTTAATTCCCCCGAATGGATAGTACCCTATTGCAAATTGCATTGTGACTATAGCTGAACTTATGCATTCATGACCTGAAAGTGTCATCTCTCTGCTGTTGATATTGACAGTGTTAGACTCTAAGAAAGCCACTTTTGTCATAGACCACATTGAATTTGTAGAGAAAATGCATTGGTCATGGTAGAGACCGAGGGGAAAATAATTTCCGAAACATAGAAATCGATCGTTTTAATGATGCAATTCCTATTTTTGTAACTGTCTAAAATTTTGCGTTAAAAATAAGTTTTACATTTGAAACGACCTTCATACGACACGCATGCACAGCCATCATTCAACGCAGAACAAGTGCATTGAAAATGGTTGTATCAACGTAAAAGATAAATCCTGCAACACGTAAAATGGACAGACTACATAAAATCGTATGACAGGACTTCTCGGGCATTGATAATAGAATGCCTGAGAATGTACAAAATACAAGTCAAATTTGATTGAAAATGCAATGAAAATATGGAAACTTGGACTTGCAGCTGATGGGCAGTACATAACGGAGATAAAAATACAAAGGGTGTTTTCCAAGGAAATTCCCTTTCCATACAAATATTTAGACGTTCTGGAAGCAAACATTATTAAAACAGCAGGAATGAAAAAAAAACATTGGAAAGGAATACCAAAGAAAGACAAGAAAACTTTTTGACATTAAACTATATAGTAAAAATCTAATAAAAAGTAAAAAGGCAAAGGTCAGTTCCGCTAGTAAAATAATTTAGATTGTTTATGTGGTGAAACAAAGAAAAACTGAGTCAACTTGACCAGAAGACCAGGATACTCATGACTACGATCAATACACTACACCCAAATGATTAGCTGGCTGAATTTAAGTGGAAATGGAAAAACGGAGGGAGAGGGATGGCTGTCTATAGAATGTTGTATAAATGGCACAAAAAATAAATTAGAAAAATACATAATACGGAACACTGAAAGAATAATTACCGCAGTAAGAGACAGTGAAGGAAAGAACAAGACAGAAAAAGAAGAGACAAGAGATAAAACGAAAAAAGAAAAATGGGAAGAGAAACGGCTGACCAGACGATTCAGGGCGATGACAAAAACGAGACAAATGAAAAATAGGACATGGCTACAAAAAAACCCTCGTAGGTAAGCCAAACCGTAAAAAAGCAAAGAATAAGAGAGAAAGAGAGAGAGAGAGAGAGAGAGTGTGTGTGTGTGTGTGTGTGTGTGTGTGTGTGTGTTTGTTTGTGTGAGTAAATACTGATGATTTTAAGAACTGCAAAAACATCTACCCCGTTCTATTTCCGAACAAATTCTCTCAAAACAAGGATCAAAACTTCTAAATATTCTATGCGATTCTCTTACCTTTCGTGTCTGTCTTGACCTTGCGCGTACGTGTTTCCAAGCATGTCACTTTTTACTGTAAACAGACTAATCAATCCAAGCAAGAAGGCCGAATGTCGTAATAGTTTACAAGAAAGGAAAGTCCCGCCAGATTGTAGATTTTTCCGTTCCAGCAGACCGCATGATGAAGATCAAAGAGACAGAGAAGCGGAGCAAATGCACAGAACTGGTAAGGGAGCTCAAAGGAATATAGAGGATGAAGAAAGTTAAGATAACACAAATAATAGTTGGAGCACTAGGAACAATACCGGAAAACTTTCAAAAATAATTGGTGCAATTGGAATCAGAGGGATGGCTGAGAAGATACAACGGATGGCAATAATAAAAATGGCTGAAATATTAAGGCAACCCCTTGCGTGTGGAAACTCATATATATGACCTCGGGCACTAGCCGAGCATACAGAAACTATCAAACAGATAAAACACAAAGAAACTCAACTTGAAAACGGGATGATTAAATAATTGTAAGTTAGTTTCCCCCCTTTATTTTTCTTCACCACAAACTGGTTCCGCATCAAATAAAACGGACGGTCAAACAACATGGAAACACCGAGAAGAGAAAGCACTTACCAGATCTCTGCTCAACGAGGGCGAGAAGGAGTGAGACCTTGGTATGGGCTTATACCCACCCATATCTCAGTGAAGACCAATGGTCACTACCAATCAGAAATCAATGGCAGACGACTGTTGCGATAACATAAATAAATTTACAAAGTGTGTCGAAAAAGGTGGAAAGCACTGGAAATCTTGGGAGACTTGTTGTCACTCAGACTCCAGGAAAAACAACAGGATATTTTCAAAGAGAATTATTTGACGATGGCGTGTGTGAAAGGACTCAGTGCGTAATAATAATAATAATAATAATAATAATAATAATAATAATAACAGCAATAACAAAAAATAACTTCAGCTAATAAAAAGAAAATGCAATGAATAAAAAATGTATGCATGAAATTAGTAGTAGTAGTAGTAGTTAGTAGTAGTAGTGGTAGTAGTAGTAGTAGTAGTAGTAGTAGTAGTAGTAGTAGTAGTAGTAGTAGTAGTAGTAAGAAGAAGAAGAAGAGGAGTAATAGTATTAGTGTCAACAACAATAATAAAGAATACAAAGAAAATTATATTTCTATTTATCTTTCTTTGTTGGGATGTTTTCTTTTCTCCCATGAAAAGGAAATCAATGAATAAAAGATGTTTACTGATAATATGAATAATGATAAGAATAGTAGTAGTAGTAGCAGTAGTAATGGTTGCAGTAGTAGTAGTAGTAGTAGTAGTAGTAGTCAACAACATCAACCGTAAGAAGAAAGAGGCTTATGAAAAGCTATCTGTCTATCATTTTTCCATGTTTATTTTTCGTCAATAAAATAGCAATAAATGAATAAAATGTTTACGAATTAAATAAATAGTAGTAGTAGCAACAGTAACAAAAAGAAGAGGAAGATGACCGCTCTCTCTCTCTCTCTCTCTCTCTCTCTCTCTCGTTCTCTCTCTCTCACACACACACGCACACTTTGAATATTATGTGTTCCCAATCAAAATAAAAGCAATGGAAAGCATAACAACAACCAAGAGAAAGAGACGAACAAATAGACGCTGTCTCTTCTTTCTCTTTCTCTTCTTGTGTCATGTGTTTCGTATTCGCATTCACAAAGGCAAAAGTTATTTATAGAATAAAAGTGTATATTCGAAAAATAATTAAAATGTATTTATATAAATATGAAGAATCCAGGAAAGTTATCTTAATGTCATTTAAATACGTGGAAGGTGTGAGTTTTTTTTTTTTACTTGGGTATCACCACTTATCAAGGACCAAGGGTCATTCGAGGATAAGGGTTAAAGAGTGTACTGTAGTTTATTTTGAAATGATATGATGTCGATTTTAACGGAAGGTATTATATACTCTTACTTAAATGCAATCTATAGAATAAAGTTATATTTCTATGTAGTCAATGAAACTGTCGTTATATTTTTAAGAGGAAAGAATGGGAGCAGTTATTTTTTCTAACGAAAGGAGTATAAAGTGACTTAAAAAAATTACATAATCATAAATGGAAATCAGTTCGGTGAATCACGACGAAGGAAGATTGGGAATTATTTGCTTTGTTGAATTATAATAGATTGAGAGGAAAATATAAGATATGATTAGTTTTGGAGAGCGACTCACGTAGGAACTATTATGAGAATTTATGACAATGAATAAAAGCTAACCGATAATATCGAAAAACCAACATCAGGTATTGTTAATTAGTGTATCTATTATAAATTGAAATGTGGCGTTTGTGTTTGTATTCTTATGTTTTACATTTAAACGCAAATAGTCGATATATTTTGATTATATATATATATATATATATATATATATGCATATATATATATATATATATATATATATATATATAATTCGGGGGATTTTATTGAAAGCAGACGAGACGTATATTATTATTAAGTATGTGTACGTTATTTTAATGGGAGCCAAAAAATAAGATTGACAGAAAACAAGGAATAAGTGCATTTACTGGAAGCCCGGAAAAATCATGGGTTAAAATAGAAAAATGCGAGCAGGAAATATAATATGGTTAAGCTTAAACATGGAAAAGTAAAGGAATAGTCGTTAAAACTGGAAGAGAAAAAGAAAAGATATTCTAATACAGAATATAACTTTATAACTTAAAATATTGCAGCATAAAGATTTTTCCACTAATTTAATTTATAACATTATATAATAAATTCTTAATGTTGCAACAGTGTAAGTTATACATTTATTATATTTTTCTAAAATATATTTCCCTTTTCGGTTTTAGTTAAAACAACTAGTCGTATATGTGTGTGTGTGTATGTGCGTGTGTGTAAGGTTGACGCGAAAGTTCTTGCAGAATTTTTTATTTTGATTTCAAATAATGTATTTTTACATATTTTTTCGTTATAATACGTTTAAGTTATATATCATTTTAAAGAACGTGTTTCTCTCTAAATAACGGTCTATATTTCAATCGTTTTAAAACGATTATGTGTTATTTTCAGAACGTTGAACTACAATATAGAAAAAAGAAAAATCGCACATTTTCTTCTTTCAGTTACAGTTAGGCCGAACAGCTGTTGAAAAAGCTCGCGATACCAATAAAGCGTTCAGCACAGGAACGACAACGAAACGCAAAGTACAATGGTGGTTTAAGAAATTTCGTGGCGGCGAGGAGAGTCTTGAAGATGATAAGCGTACTGGTCGGCCATCGGATATTGAGAACAATCAATTAACAGACTTACTTGAGGCCAATTCATGCACAACTGTTCGAGAATTGACTTCTGAATAAGACGTAACGTATACGATGATTTCCAGCCGCTTAAGAATCATTGGAAAGTCAATAAGACATGATAGATGTATGCTTCACGAATTGAACAAAACCAAAAGAAATACCGTTATGAAGTGGTATCTCCCCTTCTTTTACGCTAAAAAAACGGCCCGTTTCTCGACCGGTTTGTGATTTGCAATGAAAAGTGGGTTCTTTACGACAAACAGCAACGCTCATCTTAATGGTTGACGCCGACGAAGGTTCATGACGCTTCTAAAAGCCATATTTGCTGACGGTTTGGTTGTCTGAGACCGGGTTCATCCAATACAGTTGTTTTCAACGCAGGCGAAACCATTACGGCTGAGCAGTACCGTTTACAAATACATGAAATGCACCAGAAACTTTGACAACAACCTCCAGCATTAGTCAAGAGAAACGGCCTAATTCTCTTTCGCAACAATGTCGAACCGCACATTGGTAAACCGGCCCGGCAGAACTTTAAATAATTGAGCTCCGAAACTCTGCCTCATCTGCCATACTCTCCAGACCTCTCCCCTACCGACTAGCACCATTTCGAGTATCTTGAAAATTTTCTGCGAGAGAAATGCTTTAAAAACCTAAGCGATATCAACAACGCTTGCAGCGACTGCATCGCAACCAGAACGCAAGGTTTGTACGTTACTGGCATGAATACACTTATCTTGCGTTGGCAAATTGTTTATTTTGATGGTTCTTATTTCGATCAATAATTTTTTTGTAGCCGAAATATGTTCATCTGAATTTTAAAAGTTAAAAATCACAAAAACCTCCTTGTAAATCTTGTAAACCTGATATATATATATATATATGTATATATATATATATATATATATATATATATATATATATATATATATATATATATTACTGCGTTTAAACAATGGCCGGATTTTGAACAGGAATTGGAATAAAATGTAATAAAGCCTGATTTTTGGAGTTAGTGAATATCAAAAATGCAATCTAGATGTCAAGATACTTTAAAATAAAGATATGCAATAAAATCCTGTTTTCAACTTAGCAAAAATTCTAGACAATGACTGGAATGGTTTAGACTGTTGTAGGACCATCTTGTATGAATCAGTTGAGTGGTATAAGAGGTTCAAGGAAGACGGAGAGTATGTAATGGATGATAAGAAGCGTGTGAGGAGTAAGGAAGTCAGAACACAAGAGTTTATTGGACAAATAAAGAATTTCATTGAAAATGACCGTGTGTTTATATAGAAACAAAACGTGGACAGGTTGATGTAAGTGTGAGAACTGTATGCACAATTGTTCGCGAGGAATTAAAGATTTTCACGAATTCAGCAGTTCACAACCCAATCATTGTTATAGACTATTCGACCAAAATAGACATTAACACACACACGCGCGCACATATATATGTGTGTGTGTAGTAGTAGTAGTAGTAGTAGTTATGGAAAAATATTCCTTTTAGAACAGATATAAGAAATGTTTCGAAAACGTACAATTACAAATCACAATAATTCATAATATATATATATATATATATATATATAGCCACTCTGATGAGTTGTAGACGACGAATCAAGTGTTAGTATAATAATTATATTTAAAAAATTATATATATATGCCGCTCCCTATGTGGAGGTACCAAATTGCTTAAAGGGAATATTATTCCCAACTCGCATTTAGATGAAAATGCAGTGATTCTTAATTTCTTTTTATTAACTAATTAGTTACCGGTGGCATGGAAGAAAAGACAATAGGGGGTCTATCGTATTTTGGATTCAAATGTCCCAACCAAAAGTAATTATAACCGTTTACACTGGTGATTGCATAAGCATTAAACTCTAGCCTGTGATGGCAATGGTGGCTTTGTGAATTGAGTTTGAATCTTCCGAACAGCAGTAATCAGGACTCCTTACACTGATAATTGGATAAGCCTTAATCCTAGCGTCTGTATGAAAAATATTAACATTTTTTGAGACAGTATAGCCATAAAATCTATGTAATGAATTAAAATTAATCTCTATATAGAGAATCAAGAAAAAGCGGTCAAATTTATACGAAACGTATCATTCGAACTTCTTATAATTGAATTCTCTGTCTTATATTGGTTACTCTGAAACATGCCGACATGGCGGTCATAAGTAGTAACATTCACATAGTAGTTGTCAGTGGCCTAAAGGAAGCACGCTAGCCTGGGAAGACTTGATTGCCTTTGGGCATTGGATTCGAATGAGTAATTATCATTTCATTAAACTGATGATTTCATAAGTATTAAACACTAATGTCTGCTGGTATACAAAATTATTAATATTTATTTAAAACTATTATATATATATATATATATATATATAACTATTATATATATATATATATATATATATATATATATAACCATCAAGATGCATGACCTATTTTCCCATATGGACCGGTTTCCTTAGAATTTGGGTCTAATGAGTGACGAGCAGGGTGAGCGATTCCATCAAGACATAAAAGAAATAGAGTCCAGGTATCAGAGTCCCTGGGGCGCAGTCATGACGGCTGATTACTGTTGGACTCTAAACAGAGACCTCCCTGTCGCTAAGCATTCCAGAAGTTCAAAGAAGCAGAAGTTCAAGCCCTGAAGTTTGAACAATGGTGACGCAACATACAATTTACGTTTGCTTACCTTTATCAATGTCCACAATTCAGTTTACAGTAATCGATGTTTCTATCAGCTAATCAATATATATTGTTAGACAAAAATGTGTTTTTTTTTAAACTTTATTTAGGATGATATATATACATACATATATATATATATATATATATGTGTGTGTGTGTGTGTGTGTGTGTGTGTGTTACATTGTGTGTATATGTGCGTGATACGTATCACCTACTTATTTAATCTGTATATCCTCAGACGTATTTGTAAGTTCACGCGGTCGATCTTGGTCATCTTATGCACGTGATTTTGTGAAAGAAATGGAACAGAAATACTTGAAAACGATTTACCAATCAACAGTCTCAATCTGTTTACTTATTTTTCCTTTCGGCTACGAAACCAAGTGCAAATCGATATCTCTACAAAATATACGGTTTGACTCGAGTAGAAATGTTTGTATTTGATTACAGAGAATCTAAACCTATCCCCCACCTTTGAAAATTGATTTGTCCGTCCTACTAACTACTGGTAAGTTAAACGAAGTTTTTTTTTTTGTTTTACGACGGGGGCGTTCTTTATAATAACTAAATCATCGCAATAGGATTGTAAGTGAATGATAATTTATGACATCGAGTATCGATGTCATAACACGCGACACCGCGATAATTCTTGTAAATTGAAAGTAATAAATTCAAACTCAAGGTATATTTTTCGCAATAATAATAATAATAATAATAATGCTAATACGCCCTTTTTCAGGTTAATTCAACTTTATACCATGCAAGAGCCATGTTTATTTACTGCTTATATATATATATATATATATATATATATATATATATATAAACTTTTGTATACGTTATATCACCTGAAGAGTTCTCTAGTTAATAGTAACTGGCCAGCAAAAACATGCTCATGACATTTAATGTTCTTTTAAAAAATGGCTCGTGAGTGTGCCACCACGTTTAGTTTACGATTTATTTTTTTCTCTTCGTTAATGACTGAGCTACGACCATATCTATGCTGCAGGGCTAAAACTTAAATCATGAAACAATAGCCACTACGTTATGCATGCATATTGCTAATGCCAGCGTTCGAACTTCATCTGACAAAATTCATTTAGTTTTTATTTTTTTAGTATTCACAATGTTGTACCTCTTTTCTCAGGCTAAAACCCAAGTATAAAATTTCGCATGGGTTCAAATTACTTATACATGAAGTTTTATGTCTGTAGACAAAAAAAGGAGTTTGATTGGTAACAATTTTTAAGCAAAAATATATACGTATACGTAAAATATATGGAAATAATTTTTTGTTTACTCTAAACTTTTGACGCAATTATTACGCAAGTATAAATCATGTAGAATATCTGCATAAATATAATTACACGTAATAGTTTACTAATGATGACCATCCCATAAGAAAACGGAAAAAAAACTAATAGGGAATTAATTGAAATGAATGTTTAATAGAATATACAAATTAGCTAGTGAATGCAATTCCACGATGCATAATTAAGAAAGGTGTATTGTTTTTAAGTAGAAAAAAAGGTTTTAATATAAATACTAATACACAAAAACCCGAATTTTTAAGAGTATATATATATATATATATATATATATATATATATATATATATATATATATATAGCTGTCAGCACGCGTTTATGCAATGTTCTCGACTTCCTGTCATCAGAAAACTATGGATATGGGTCTAATGTCCTTGCTTGAATTAAGTCTATAACTTTCTTTATTCGCGTAGCAATTGCTTCGTGGCCAGAAAGTAGATGCTTAACAAATGTAGTCAAAAATAACTTTGTACTTGGGTTCGAATCTCTATATCGGCAGGAATTTTCATCATATACTGATGATTGCTTAAGCATGTAACACTAGGGCATGTAGGTATAAAATAGATAATTATTTTTTATCGCATGTATATATATATATATATATATATATATATATATATATATAATTATCTTTGGGAGGATATCTATATCTACATTGAAAAAGGATACATAGCGTTTAGTATTATATTTGATAATTATCTCAGTCAAAACAAATACTATGAATGACACCGAATGAAAAAACTGAGGAAGAAAAGAAGAAGAGAGTGGGACATAGAGATACAGAGATTTGTACTTGCTGTCGAACACAAAAGAGCGGGAATCCTGGCGGAGTTTCGATTGACTGACCACACATCATTGCTAATCTGTAGTCTGATTTATCATTACAGTTTAGTCTTTCAGAATGACCGCTTCAGTGATGCGCTTCGTGATAATAGACAAGGACAAAATGGTGAAGGCAAAATATATAAAGAAACGCCGCTGAGATAAAATCGAGAGAATATGATATAGATGAGAAAAAAAGACATATATTAACACAATTAATTATATTACTTTATATCGTCTATTAAAATGATTATCAAGATAGTCCATGTTAAACCGGTTATTTTTTTTTTAAATATTTGAAATTGATGAGATCAGCAGGAAAGATAGAGAAAATAAATAGAAATAGGAGAATGATAGCGGAAATCTTTAAGAGTATCAAGAACTTTTGAAAGACATTGATTTAAACCGAAGCAAATCAGGTCGGAATATAGATTAACATTCCACTATAGTTTCACACCATTATCGATCATTAAAAGTCTGTCCTATTGCTATTTATAACGAAAAAAAGTGCCGCATTCGAAAAAACTAATGATAATCAGTTATGCTGTTAATACGCAGATGAGTTTTAAGCCACCCTTATGGCTGATGAGGCCTGCTCGTGAAGTCAACTTTAAAACTAATCAGCTTGACATTCTTCGGCAACATTGAATAATAAAATATTAACATGGAAAATATTTTAAAGTCTTTTACAAAGGAAGCAGCCTCTCTCTACACGGGTAAAAATATTGTCATACACGACATTGTCTCTATAAAACCCGATGTCTCTGTTCATGATGCATTGTTAGAAAATTGTTAGTTTGTGCAAAAACAAGCTCTCTCTCCTCTTTGAGTTAGGATGAAATGAACTGGTACACTATTTCGTAATGTATTAGTTTATCTGAAATGTTGCTTCCCAACTTCGAATTAAACATAAATGCAGCTGAGTTTCTTTCGCCTATGGAATTATCTTCCGTTTTTCTGCTTCCCAGCTGGCTACAATATGACTGTCTTCAAGTCTAACGTAAACAAGTTTTTGATGTACCGTTCCATATAAGTAAACAAATTTACCGAATTTTCATTACTAACGATTACTATGTAGTCCAATTTCTAGTGTACATTCTTTAACCCTTATCTCCGAATGGCGTCTTGATCTTGATAATTGGTGATGCCTATGTAAAAAAATGAATGTGAAGTGACGTCTGGTACGCTTATTATTCAGTTTTCTTCAGGTTTTCATAATAGCGAGACGCCTTTAACGAAAGCCAAACATCGTCGTTTAGACTGACAATGAATCCACGATAAAATGAACGACACGCCCGTATCGTTTTATGACGAAGCAGCAATGTTATCAGAGACGGACTTTTCAAATACTTTGTATGTATATGCACAGGATATATCTGTATGTATGTGTTAATAAATACATAGATATAAACATATATAGAGAGATAGATAGATAGATAGATAGATAGATAGATATAACATATATAGTGTGTTTTTTCATACGTAAAACATGTGTGCATTATCCTACGGGTAATACCGCTTACGAATATTTATTTTGAAACTTATCTTTGACTATTCCATATTGATTTATATGTATACGATTATATAATTCATAAAATTAAATACTTCTGTAAACTTAAAGCAAGTATAAATGTGAGTAATACTATTTTAATGATAATCCCACTCTTTATTATTGATTAATAATATGAGTAAAATGTTGATTTAAATTCTGTTAATTATAGATTACAACATATTTATTTTTCGGCAAGGAAATATTTTTCTTATTCCATTGATTTTCAATGAATGGCTAATATCCTCAGATGAAGCGTAATTAACAAAATGATATTAACAGGTAGTATTTGCCCAGGAGATAAGGAGGACTAGGACTCTCAGAGATCAACCACAAACATAGGGCAACAATAGTGAGCACAGGCCAGTATCTGAGAAGTTTCCAGGACCACACCCTCTCAATGGTATATAAACATCAAGAGACAGCAGAACAACATCAGTCACTCAGCTGGCCAAGCATTTTGTTCAGGGCTGTCTCACAGATGAGGCTGAAACACTAAACAAACGTGCAACAGAAATACCAAGACCTTCCAAAAGATGAACCTTAAAGAGTGGGGCCAACATCAGCGTGCAAAGTATTTTCTGGGGAAACTCTCCCAGGAATTCATAGACAAAGAAGGTGCCTTGGACTGGCTCAAAAGAGGATCACTCCACCATGATCAGGAAAGGATTATAATGGCTGCTCAAGACCAGGGATTGATGACAAATGCATTCAAGAAGATGGCAGGTCTCACTAATGACAACAAATGTAGATTCTGCCACAGGGAATTGAAAAGTGTGAGTCATTTAGGATCAAGTTGCAAAGTTCTTTTAGGGGATGGCTACTACACAACGAGACATGATGGAGTATGTAAGTACATCCACTGGACCACCTGTAAAAAAGTAAACAGCTAATGTAGCAGCAAATCCTGGGAGCATCAACCTGAAAGAACAGTTGAACATGACTTATATACCATACATTACGATTATATAATCCCTACAGCCACCTACCTTAAAAATATGCTATGAAACCTAACATAGTTATATGGAATAAGTCGGAGAGAGTTGCAACCTTGGTTGAAGTGAGTGTTCCTAATGATGAAGGTTTGAACAGAGCTGAAAGGGAGAAACGGACCAAATATCAAGGTCTCATGTATGATATGAAAAGAAACTGGAATGTTAGGGAGATATCAATCATACCAGTTATTATAGGTGCCATAAAGGCTTATAAAGAAGAACCTGGTCTTACCTAACTAATAATCCTGATGAACCAAGTGCAAAAGAGATCCAGGCAATTGCACTTAAGGGAACAATGAGGATACTAAAAAGAGCTCTCTGTCGGTTTTAATAAAAAGCAAAGCATACCCAGCGTTACAATCTTCAAAGGAAGAAAATTTTTTTTAAAAAAAGTTTGCCTGTAGCACATAATTAAAATCTAAAAAATTCACTATGTATTATTTCAATGCTATTGATAAGGGTGCCCCTTTAAATCGGGCGGGTTGATTATATTTTTTTTGTAAATGTGTGTTAATTAAGCTATAATTTACAATATGCATGTTGAGACGTCGGGATATGGTCGAGATCGAAACACCAATAAGACGGGACCTAGGTTATCTAAATGAGAATATTACTTCTGGAATAATATTAAATCTAGATTGTTATACTTTTGTC
Organism: Euprymna scolopes; assembly: GCF_053919585.1. Classification (NCBI taxonomy): domain Eukaryota; kingdom Metazoa; phylum Mollusca; class Cephalopoda; order Sepiida; family Sepiolidae; genus Euprymna; species Euprymna scolopes. Next base: position 127,717,533 of record NC_136495.1, read on the forward strand.
TCTGCTTTTTTTGTACATGTGCTTTTCCATCTGATGATGATTCATCAAAGAATTGAAAACATGTTTAACTTATATTATTTTAACAAAAGCTCATAAAAGAAATGAGAAAATAAAAAAGAGTAATTAAGCGAGGCATTTAGTTATTTTTAATAAGGTTTATATTATATATATATATTTATATATATACATAGATATGTATATATATATATATATTTATATACATATATATGTATATATATATATTTATATATATATATACATATATATGTATATATAGATATTTATATATATACCTATATATGTATATATATATATATATTAATATATATACATATATATGTATATATACATATTTAATAAGTATTATAGTAAATAATTATGTCTTTTCTTATCGTTGAACACTAATAAAAGTCGGCCAAGTAAGTTAATATCTGCAGACCATCATATAATGATTAAATCACTCTAAAAGACGTTAAAAAAGTTTTTTCAACATAAATGTTTAAATTTCAACAGTATTTCTCGCGTTTAACCGTGGCCGAATGGATTAAATCCTTGATAATGGCGTCAGAGATGGCTTCTATTGCCGGGTTCGATTCTGTCGACCCATGTTAATCGTGATACACTCCACTGGTGATTCCCGAGAGGATGAAAACTAGTATCTGTAGGTATTTAATGATTATTATAGTAAATAATTATGTATATATACATGTATATATACATATATATATATAAATATATATATATATATATATATTAATCCTTACTTCGATATATAAATATTGCGAATTAACATTGTAACTCTACTAGCTTAATATATTTTCGTTCGTTGAGGCTTTAACCAGTCACTTAAAGATACACAGGTCATCGTTCACTATTTTCTTTACAAGGTGTCTCATAAAAATGCATTCATTATAGGCGATTTTAACAGTAACTTATCTAAATTTCTTCCAGCTAACCATTCGCTTTTAAACAAGTATAGTAGCCTGGGTTTTCGCTGGTCAGTCTGTGGAACAGCATTGGGTCAAACAACATATTAATGTGAGTTTAATTTGGAAGTAAAATTAATGTTATTGGCCAAATATATTACCCACAGGGCTGTTCAGACATGTATACGATTAACTCAACGATTATAAATGGACAACTCAATCCATTGTATAAAATATTAGAAAGATTATTAAAAGAGGGGGTAGACTAGCGGAACTACTTCTATTATTTTACATCCAAATCGTATACGCGAATATATTTAGAATTATAGTACATTAGTAAGTGTGTCATAGTATTTTATGGAGAGTTATTCATGCAAGATGTGTTCAAAGTTATATATATATATATATATATATATATATATATATATATATATATATATATATATATATATATATATATGTAGGGATGTATTATACAGAGGTGATCGAGCTAAATAGAGATCGATGCTGTTCTTAGCTTTTTAAGGTTTTCTTGGCCTTTTGGCCAAGATCAAAAGATCAAAAAAAAAAAAAAAAATGCACACACAACATACAGAAATGAATATACAAATTGTACATAGTTAAATTTTATATTGAACGCTGGGGTTATTAGTTAGATTAGGATCCACGGAGTGATTGAGGTATTTTGGTAAATGTTGCCAGTCAAGAGTAAGACTTCAAAGTCTCATCTGTTACATAGTCAAAAAGACCCTGTACCCTCCCCCTCCCAATTTCTTGTAGGGCCTTGTGCCTAATTTTGTTGAATTGAATTTTTTGTACGTTTTTTATGTTCAATTTTTTCTTTCTCAATAAAATATATAAACAAGATCAAAAGATCAAAGTGTAGTATCTGTTCTGATACCTACATCGTGCGAGGCAGTGCTGTTCTGGCGACACATTCTCGTGCCCGGAACACCTGACAAGCTTTTTGGATCGCGTTCTGTCCGCACCCCCACTTTGTCTGTCTTTCTCTGCTCTCCCCCTCCCCCACGGGGGGGATCCGAGCTGATAATTTACGACCTTCCCACGAGGGAGGGTCGGAAACACCTTCTCTCTTCCTTCCACTAACTTCCCACTCCCTCTCTCAGTTCTATCTCCCCTCTTGCCGCCTTTAGGCGTCACCTCTTTTTGGCGCCAAAGTCGGCTCCCCACTTTGGACGCTGATTCCACGTCACTTTTTTCAGTGAATTTTTTAAAAGAGGGACCCAAAACGGACACCCCCAGCCCGGGGGCCACCAATATGGATACCCTCATCCAGGGGTCCACCAATATGGATACCCCCAGCCAGGGGGCTACTGCTCCCCAAGAGGACGAATCCCCAACAGGAGAAAAAACAACTGCTGATGGGGCGTACCGCCCGGGTATGACACCATTGGACGCTCCCAAGGAGGGGGAATATTTAACAACAGCTCCCCCCGAGGGCGACTCCCCCCAAAAGGGAGCAAAACCAAAATCGGTCGTAGCATCTCACGCCAACCACAAAAAGGAGGAGGTGCCAGACCAAAAGGACAATAAAGGGGACAGCGCTCCCCAGGAGGGCTGCTCTCCCAAAAGGGGAGCAGATCAAGAAAATGAGGGGGTATACCGCCTGGACCTCACAAACGAGGAAGGGGCAGATGGCCTCAAAGTAAACAAAAACGATCATGCTCCCCAAGAGGCCGACTCCCCAAAACGGGAAGCTGCTCCCAAAAAAGACACTAAAAAGGGAGCCGCAGCTCAAAAATGTGACACTCCCACAAAAGGACTGACCAGGACATCTGGGGAGGCAGGAAGCGTCGCCAAGAAACAGGCAGGGGCGACCTCCATAAGAGACCAAAAACGGTCTAACCCCACTAAAGACCCCATACCAACACCAACAAGAGGGTCTGCGTGGGGGAAGACCGTAGAAAAACAACTGTCCCCTCAAGAGTATAGAGACCTGTACCTGACAAAGTACAGACAATACATAGAGGGGGCAGATATAAAACCCATACCGGGTGCCTGGGAGGCGATTGAGGGCAGAGTCCTGTCCTTTGCCATTTCCGATATACCGGAAAACCGGCTCCTAGGAATGAAGAAGGAAGACATGGCGGGGCTTCTCCACAAACTTAACATCCCAGTACTATACCTGTACCAGAGGAGCTTCGCTGTGTGGGACATCCTCCTACCCACCAAGGATGATGCGGAGAGACTCTCCCTCCAAGAAATAAAGCATGGGAGAGTCAAACTAACACCTGAATACCAGGGCAAGAGAAGGACTCGGGTGCAGGTATTTAATGTGCCAACCCAAATACCTGCGGAAGTATTAGGATGCCTCTTCAGCCAGTACGGTGAGGTAGAACAGGTGACCCCAGTACGGTCAAAAACTGGGACTCACCTGGGCTGCTACACAATAGCAATGAGGCTGAAGAGGGAAGGTTTTCGAGCAATACCACCGCTGCTGACATACAAAGACGCCAGCATAACGGTAGTGGTGGAGGGCCGTCGTCCACACTGTTGGTTCTGCCAAAAGCAGGGCCACATGGCTAGGAGTTGCCCCCAAAGGGTAACCCCTAATCCAACAACCCAAAAGGCGGTCACAACCCTTGAGACAACGCCCGCACCAAAACAGGCGGCAACAACCCCTGCAACTGCAGCACCCACCCCAGCTCCAAGGAAAACCCAAACCACCCAGGAGGCCAAGGGGGAAGAATGGAGCACGGTAGTGAGACAAAAGCGGAAACACATAATCCCTTCTGCCACCGTCCCACCACCAGCCCAAAAATCGAGGCAGGAGCCTCTGCAAATGCAGCAAAAACAACAGCCACCGCAGCCAATGCCGCGGAAACAACTGCAGCAACAACTACTGCAGCAGCAAAATCAGCAAGTGCAGCAGAAGCAGCAGCAGCAACTACACCAGCGAGAGCAGCAACAACAAAAACAGCTGCAGCAGCAAATAGAGGAGCAGGCACAACCAACGGTCCCCACACCAATCGAGACGGGGATCAAGCGGAGAAAAGACTGCTCCTCTGAGGATGAATCCGCAAGTGAGAGGGAGAGGAACTCAACCTCACCTCTCCCCGGTTCATTCGAAAGAATGAAAAAGAAAAACAAAAGAAGAAAAGGGGAAGAAAAGGTGGCCCCCACTCCCTGTGAACATACACTACCCCTAACAACAAAATCCACTTCCACCCCCAAACCACACACTGCACCAACACCAGACACCGCACCAACACCAGACACCGCACCAACAGCAACACCAACACCAGACACCACACAAACACCCGTCCCCACACCAAGGCAAACTGAGCCACTACCCCAAAAAGAAAATGAAAAGAATGAACCGAGGGAGAGGAGAGACTCCTCTGCCTCTTGCAGACCAAAGGTCCTTGCCCCTGAGGAACTATGTAATGTAGACCCTCTATCTGTGGCCACAGACATTTCCCATCGGCAGAGGAAAAACTTAAAACCTCTGCTCGATTACAAACAGATAGAGGGGAAAGATGTAAATATCCCCTCAAATTTCCCGGACGCCCCACTCCTAATAACTTTTGTCAGAACTCCAGAGGCCTGCAAGACCAACTTGTGGACAAGGCTGCAGGCCGCTGAAGGGGCGTTTCCGGGAATTGAACTGGTGAAAAAAAATGACCCTTCTCTTGATGAACTGTCAAAACAATGCAAGGGAAGGGTCCCCGTGTTGGTCCATCCGTCACTCTACAGGGCCATAAAATTAATTTATCCTTTGGACGTCGGCGGCATTGCGAGAGAAGGTCAGGATATGAAAAACCTGACCACCTTGAGCATGGCACATAACGTCGGCGTCCTCTCCCCAGCTGACTTCGGAGCTGAGTGTGACACGCCCTAAGGTAGGTACCATGGCTTTGAATTTGGCTAGTTTGAATGCGAGGGGCTTGAGATCACCGGGCCGGGCGGCTCGCCTCCGGCACGACCTCTTGTCCCTGGGAGTGGATGTGGCTGCGATTCAGGAGACGCATTTCGTTTCCTCTGTGGACTGTCAGGTGCTGGCCAGAGATTTTGAGGTTTTCTCAGCATATGGCAGCCCGCGGGGGAAGGGAGTTTCCGTGCTGGTTAAACGTACCCTGTCGGCGACGGTCGACGTTGTCCATAGAGATGCGGTGGGCAGGCTGGTTGTGGCCGATGTTGCCGTAAAAGATTCTGTGTTTCGGGTGATCGCGGTTCATGCGCCAAGCACCGCTCGTGAGAGGGTATCATTCTTCAGTCAGCTTGACGCGTTTGTAGATTGTCGGAAGCGGGTAGTGCTAATAGGAGATTGGAACGCCATCTTAGACCCCGAGATAGATAAGGTAGGAGGCGATGCTAGAGGATCGGAGAGGTGCGAGTCCAGCCTGGCTGATCTGATGGCTAGATGCGGTCTGGTCGACAGGTTGCGGTTCGAGCATCCGGGGCTTGAGATGTGGACGTGGACCAATAGCGTTTCCTCCTATCCAAATACCTATTTGGACAGAATGTTAGTTAGGAGAGGCGAAGTAGACTTCTTATCTTGTCCCACGTTCACTTGGCTAGGCCAGACGGACCATAAATTAGTTATGGCCCGGCTGAAGCTAGGAAATAGGCCTAAGTTAGCGGGGTACTGGAAGTTAAACACCTCCCTTCTGGAGATACAAGACTTCCAAGATCAGTTAAGAGAATTGATTAAAAAGGCACTAGTGGGGGCGGTTACCGGGAGTAAGTGGTTGTTAGGTCTCAAAGCCAAGATCAGAAGCCTCTCCGTCAAGTATGCCCAGCGCCTCGCACTAGATAAAGCCAAGACGAAGAAGCAGCTAGAGCAGAAACTAGCCCAGGCTACGGGGGAGGGTGATAGGGTTAGTCAGGAACTAGCTAAGCAGGACCTTCTACGCGAGACTAGCGAGCGTTACGAAGGTCAAGTAGTCAGAGCTAGGCTTAGAAAGATAGGCAATGAAGCAGTCAATTCTGATGCAGACGTGCGCCGTGAGGTTTCTAGGCGTGGCTCGGACAAATACATTGCGAAAATCAAACATCCAAATGGACGCACCCTGGAATCGACTCGGGAGATCTGCGAGGGGTTTCGAGAACATTTCGAGGAGCGTTTTACGCAGCAGCCCGATCTTCCGGTCCTTGAGTTTAGCGACTATTTGGCTGACTCTCCCCGCCTCGAGGCGGCTAGAGCGGCTGGTTGCGAGGGCCGGGTGACGGAGCGGGAGGTCTTTACTGTGTTGAAGCAGGTCAGCTGTGACAGATCGCCAGGACTTGATGGTCTGCCATACGAACTGTACTTGAGGCTGTCGCCCATGTTTCTGCCTCTTCTGACGGATATGTTCAACCATTGGTTTGCTCAGGGATCCATCCCAGGGCAAGTAACCAAGGGAGTGATCACATTGCTGAAGAAAGGTGACGGGCATGGAGGGGAAGAGTTAGACGACTACAGGCCTATAACTCTGCTAAACACAGAGTTGAAGATTTTGGCCAAGGTCCTGTCGAATCGGCTGCAGGTTGTTATCGACGAGTTGGTTGAACCGGAACAGAACTACGCTGTGAAGGGGAGATCGATTAAGGACAACTTGCACCTGATCCGCACGATCCTAGAGGGGGGAATAGATGACGACACGGAAGCCGCGCTGATAAACTTAGATCAGTCCAAAGCTTTCGATAGGGTCGACCATCGTTTCCTGGCATCTGTCTTAGAGGCCGCCGGTTTTAAACCGGACTTTTGCAAGTGGATCTCCATAATGTATCGACAGCCCATGGCTGTCGTGCAAGTCAACGGAAAGCGCTCGACACCCTTTGTTATCTCTCGGTCGGTTCGTCAGGGTTGTCCACTGTCGCCCCTGCTTTATGTCCTGGCTTTGGAGCCTCTTCTCCGCAAGCTGAGACATGGGGAGGCAAGTTCGGCCCTGCGCGGAATGGCTCTGCCTGGCGGCTCAGCTGCCAAGGTATCCGCATTCGCCGATGATGTAACGATCTTCGTGTCGGGCTTCAGAGACATTGAGGTCGTGTCGGAGGCACTCACACAGTACGAAAGAATCACGGGGGCCAAGATAAACCGCAACAAGTCGGTAGGACTGCGGTTGGGCGCATGGAGTCGCAACGCAAACCTCCCTGCCCCCTTCAGCTGGACAGATGGCCCGGTCCGGATCCTCGGCGTGTGGTTCAGACCGGGTCTCCAGCTTGACAAGAATTGGTTGGAGGTACGGTCAAAGGTGGAGGCTGCAGTCAATTCGTGGCTTCCTAGGAAACATTCCTTAAAGGGTAGAGCTGAGGCGTGCGCCACTTACGTCTTTCCTCTCATCCTTTACCGACTGGCCGTACTTCCCCTGCCTGCACAACACCTAAAAGCTCTTGTCGAACTCTTGTCCTCGCTCCTTTGGGACAGAGGAAGACACTGGGTGAGCAGACAGGTCTGTATTCAACGTCCGTGTGAGGGAGGTTTGGGAATGCCGGACTTGAAGTGTCATCGAGATGCTGAGAGGCTGGCCTTCCTGAGCCACTATATGCAGGATGACCAACCGTGGCACCCCGTGGTTACTGCCGCCTTCCCCGACCTCGTTCTCGACCCTTCCATCGAGAGCCGTCGCAGGCCGCGGGGAGAATCTGCCTACATGAAAGAGTGCCGAGCCGCGCTAAAACGACTACCAAGGTCCAGTAACCTTGTGACTGCTACCCGTAGGGAACTCCACAGGGATCTAGTGAAGGGGGCCGCTGACGACCCGCTATGCGCGCGTTTGGGGTGGCAGCAGAGTGAGATCCGCTCCGCGTGGAGCTGGGCGCCGGGTTCGAGTCATCTGAACAATTCGGAGTTCTCTCTGACCTGGCGATTGGCCCGAAATGCACTTCCACTCAACAACATACAATGCACTTCCGGGTTTTTGGAGTCGCCTGATTGTCCCCGTTGTGGGACAACGGCCGTAGAAACTACAAATCAAGCTTTCTTCGATTGCCGCGAACTCCGCCAGTACTGGTCGTATGTCAGCGGAGTGACGGCTCGCATCGACCCTGAGCATCCTCGCCCAATTACTGTATCCAATGTTGTTGACAACGTGAGGCCGCCGTGGGACCGGGAAAGACAAATGGTCTACGTTACGATCCTGGGCGTGGCGAGAATGGTGATTTGGACGTCGCGTCTGCAAGGTTGCCGGGGGGTGTTGTCTTTTTCTGATCAAGATCTGATCGCGTTCTTTAAACACCAACTACGGGTGAAGATCAGATGTGATAGAAGAAGGCTGCATCGCGTGGCATTTGACAGAAAATGGATACATGTGGCAAGTCTATGTGTACGAAGAGGAGCCAAATTTGAATACGTGTTCCCGCCTAGGTGTGAAACGCGCAGTTCTGTAAAGTAAAATTAAACAAGTAGTCTCTCAGCTAGCTGAGTGTGTGTTCCATCCCTCCTCGATTAGGAAGCCTCCAAGATCCCCATCCCCTCTTACCTGCAATTTTTGTTTTCACCCCTTCCTCTAAATTTTACCCATCTTGGAGAAAAAGAAATACAAACTAACCTCCATCCCTTACCCACAAAAATTTTCTTTTCTCCATTCACCCCCATCTAGAGGGCATCCCCACCTAGAGACTGACCCGCAGAAGCGAGGTTCCTTTTACAAACCTAGTGGAACGGGCAGTCTATCAATTAGACGGGGTTGGGAGGGTCCTACTAATCACCTTTTGTTTTTTCTTCCCCCGCCCTCGACACAAATGAATTATTGTTACCATTTTATTGTTATCTTTTTTGTTTTTACACGTCAATAAAAAATGTTTTAAAAATTGGGAGTTACAAGGACGTCCCCCAATATGAAAGGGTGAATGCGGTATTATGGTGAAAGAAGATACTAGCTGGGAGAAACTTCTGACTTTGTTTAGTTCTGGAGTGACAAGGATGACCAACGACACCCAAAATATCCCCTTTTGAGTTGGCCATGTGCCTAAGTTTTTTGTTCAACGTTTATTTTGAATGTATTTTTTAACATGAATAAAAGATTTAATATCTCAAAGTGTAGTATCTGTTCTCTCAGTTACGAAACTTTCCGCCACCGGGCTTTCGGTTTTTTCATACTAACCTTCGTTAGCAAGGACTGACCCCCTCCTTTGGGGAGTCAGGACCTAAAGGACCGACTCCACATTTGTGGGAGCTTGGACCCGGAAACCGATCCCCTTTTTTGGGAGACTGGAATCTCGGGACCAACACCACTAGCTGGTAGTTGAGACCTGCTTTTGTTGTTTTTTGCATGCGTTTTTTCTTCGTTCCGGTCTCTTCCCTCTAGAGACAGGGAATGGTCTAATTTCTCCACACTTAATTGCCTGAGCAGCACTCTGACCTGCCAGGCCCAAACTTTGTCTATCTTCGCTGCTCTCCCAGTGGATCGAGCAGACAGGGTTCTCTTTCTCGCTTCCGTTGGGGTAAGTTAGTGGGTAGGGTGACGTGGGGTTGGGCGGGTGCTTCGTTTCTGCTCCCCTCTGTGGGCAGGGATGCCTATCCCCTCTCTCTCTTAATTGCGACGCGGCACTCTGACCCGCTAGCACCCACTGCATCTTTCTTCTCTGCTCTCCCTCCTCGCGGGGGGGATCTGAGCTGCTAACCCGACATCCCCGTGAGGGGAAGTCAAAAACTCTAATTTCTTCAAAGTCCGCTCCTCACCCTCCTCCCCCTCCATTCCCCTGGGTTTTCTTTTCCCCCACTACACTTTGGTCCGCGTCAGCGGCCAGTGCAACCGCCACGATGCCAGGCAGGAGGGGTACGTCACCCCAAATGTGCAGCATCTCAACTGCTAACGACTCCCTATGTGAGGGAGCTGATGTATCTCCCGGCGAGACGGTGCCAGGAAACAAGGTAGGGCCCCGGCGCGCGGCGACCTTGGAAGAAAGCGGGAGGGTAGGGCCGCAGCCCGCGGCGACCCCCCGAAAAGCACCTGCAACCGCTCCCCACGAGGGCAACCCAGCGGAAAAAGCTGCCGTTAAGTCACTAGCTGGGGAAAGTGCAGAACCCAGCCAACCAACTGCACCCCAGGACGGCAGAACCAAGGGAGGAAGACCGGGGAACCCATCCCCCGCTCCCCCAAAGGGCGACTCCCCAACAGAAAAGGAGGAAAACAGCACCGCGGACCAAACCGAGGCGCTGGATGAAGATGTAATAGCCTCCATCTGCTCACTATTCGGCGGGGAAGACAGTGATTGGCCCCCCAACACTCCCCAAGAGGACCAAATACGGAAAAGGGGTGACTCTCCGGCCAGTGGTAACAAAAGCAAGCTGGAAGGAGAGACACCCTTGACAGTACCCACCAAGGCTCCAGCTGGGAACACGGCACCAGAAGGGGAGACACCTCCATCCCCCAAGGGGACAGCCACCCAGCAAAGGAAGAAAATAAGAAAGGGGAGCGGACCGGAGAGCAAACCAAGCCAGGACGAAACAACGCCAAAGGCACAATGGCCTACTTTGGCTGGTAACGGCCCAGTTCCGAAACCAAAAATGCCCATAACAAGAGAGAGCCCCACAACACCAGCTACGCCCCCCAACCCGAGTCCAGCTGACACCCACCAGGATGGAGGACCGGCATGGGGCCCCAAAGAGCAGCAAGGGAAGTTGACACCCGAAGACTACAGAGCACTTTTCGACTCCACTTACAAGGAGTATACCCAGGGGAACAACATCCAACCCCTCCCGGGTCAAGTGAAAGTTCTGGAGAAAAGAGTGCTCTCGCTGATAACTTCAGACACCAAGACAAGGGATCTGACGGGCGTCAACAAGGACACCATGATGAACGTGTTGCTGGAACAGAACATTCCCGCCAACTACATCTGTAGAAGGAGTTACGCACAGTGGGATGTTCTGCTCCCCACCTCCGAGGACGCTGTCAGGCTGTCCAGGACCAGCCATCAGAGCAGGAACATAAAGCTCCAACCCATTTATATGAACAAGAGGAGAGCAAATGTTTCTGCTATAAACGTCCCCAGCTATATGGAGGCCAAACAACTGGGGGCCATCCTAAGCCAGTATGGGGATGTAGAGGAAGTCACCCCGGTCCGTGGATTGAGAAACATCATGACCGGGGACTACAAAGTACAGATGGTCCTGGACAAGGCTGGATTCTACGCCATCCCAGCCACACTCAAGTTCGGAGAGTGGACACTCTCCCTTATAGTGGAAGGGAGGAGGCCCCATTGCTGGCTGTGCACACAACAAGGGCATATGGCGAAGGACTGTCCGAAGAGGAATGAAGGAAAGAAGCCCACAAAAGCGGCGGGAACAAGCGTGACAACAAATCAAGCCACTGCTCCCGCGCCGGCCGCAAATCCTCCAGAGGCACCGACAGGCTGGGTGACGGTCGTAAAGAAAGGCAAGACCAACAAACAGCCATCCTTGCAGACAGTCACCCAAGACCAAGACCAACCGAAGAGCGAGACGGAGAAGATGGACACACAGACACCCTCCTCCTCAAACAAGAGGAAACTACCAGAATCTGAGGAGGAGGCCGTGTCAGAGGCAGAGGAAGAGACAACAACAGTCTCTATGGCCCTGAGCGCGACAGAGATCAGGAGGGCCAGGAGGAGGAAAAGCCTCAAGACACGCGCAAACCCTCCTACCCCCACGGAGACTGAGAAGGACTCCCTCGCAACAACAACACAGGATGAGCCCCCTGTGATCCCAACACCCCAGCAACCCGAACAACCTTCCCCCTCTCCTATAAAGACCCCAAGAAACTCTTCCCGCCCCTCTTCCCGTGACAGGAGCCAAAAAGAAGAAAACGAGCAGGCTACCCCCTCCCCAAGCGCCCAGCCTCCCCATCAACCAAAAGAGGTCCCCTCCCCCACTCCCAAAGTCCGCACTGAACGGACCAAAAAGCTCCCCTTCCTGCCAAGAAGCAGGATTTGTGAAACAGACCCTCTCCAACCGGCTCCGGACCTTAAAGGACAACAGAAGGTCCGGTACAATAAACTAAAAAACTTTGAAAAAGTCGGTGGAGACCTAGTAACAGACCCCACTAAATTCAAGGACGCTCCCTTGTTGACCACTTTGATTAGAGTCAACAAGGACGCTAGGACTGAAGGAATGTGGGCAATGATTAAGGCAGCGAAGAATGCGATCCCAGGCCAGCAGCTGGTGGATAGGCACCATCCTTCGCTGACCAACATTTTCTTTAAATGTGAGGGTAGAATCCCCATGTATGTACACCCATCGCTATACAGGGCACTTAAGCTAACCTTCCCCCTGGACGTGGGGGGCGTGGCCAAGGATCGATCACCTTCATCGGATTTACTTACCGGCAGCCTTGGCCAGGCCTGCCATGTCCTCACTGCCAAGGATTTCAGACCCGTCTGTGACAGTGCTTGAGGTAAGTGATCATGTCTTTGAACTTTGCTCCATTGAATGTGAGGGGCATCAGGTGTCGAAGCAAGGCTTCGCGCGTTGTGAGAGACTTGGTGTCCCTCAAGGTAGATATTGCCGCTATCCAGGAGACCCACTTTGTTTGTGACGGGGATTGTCAGGTGCTGGTAAACGATTACGATGTCTACTCAGCATATGGCAATACCTATAGTCGTGGAATCTCCTTGCTAGTGAGTCGCACCCTGTCAGCGTAGGTGAATGTTGTTCACGCAGGCGAGGACGGGCGGGCGGGCGCTTGTTGTTGATGTTGCTGTTAATTGTAGTGTTTTTCGGATCGTTGCTGTTTATGCTCCCAATGCTGCTGTAGAGAGGGTAACCTTTTTTCGACGGTTGGAGGGGTTCTTAGTGGATCCGGAACGGTTAGTTTTAATGGGGGATTGGAATGCAATCCTTGATCACAAAATAGATAAGGTCGGGGGGACTAGCGGGTCGGCGTGGTGTGACAGCAGTCTGTCTGACCTGATGGCCTCGTGCGATCTCGTCGACAGATTTCGTCTGGATCATCCGGGGCGGGAGATGTGGACGTAGCATCCTGTAGTGCCTTCCCATCCAAGCACTTACTTGGATCGGATGTTAGTTAGAAGAGGCGATGTAGACTTCCTATCTTTCCCCACGTTCCACTTGCTAGGACACTCGGACCATAAACTTGTTATGGCCCGTTTGAGCTTAAGTGCTAGGCCTAAACTGGCTGGATACTGGAAGTTCAACAGCAACTTGTTGGAGCTGGAGGACTACCGGTTGAGGGTCACTGAGCTAATTCAGCGGGCTTTAGTGGGGGCGGTTACAGGGAGTAAGTGGTGGGTTAGTCTCAAGGCCAAAATTAGGCGCTTCTCTGTCCAGTATAGCCAACGCCTCGCGATAGATAAGGCTAAGGCAAAGAAGCGTTTAGAGGATAAGCTGACCCGGGCGGTGGAGGGGGGACCCCCTAGAGTTAGCACTAGCTAAACAAGATCTCAACCGCTTGGCTAGCGAGCGGTATGAAGTTCAAGTAGTTAGGGCTAGGTTAAAGAAAGTTTCTAACGAGGCTGTGAATGTTGACGCTGTTGAGCGTAAGGCTGCTTTAAGACGCGGTTCGGATGGGTACATTCGTAAAGTACATAACCTGGAAGGACACCCCTTAGTATCGACTCGGGAGATCTGCGAGGGGTTTCGGGAGCATCTATCGGTGCGCTTCACCCAACTACCCGGACTCAGGGTTGATGAGTTTGGCAGCTATTTGGCTGACTCGCCCCGCCTCACGGCGGCTCGGGCGGCTAGCTGTGATGGTCTTATTACTGAACATGAGGTCATTACTGCGTTGAAGCAGGTCGGCTATAACAAATCCCCGGGGCTTGATGGTTTACCCTACGAGTTTTACTTGAGGCTGTCGCCCATGTTGGTCCCTATTCTGAAGGATATGTTCAACCATTGGTTTGCCCAGGGTTCCATCCCTGGACAGGTGAGCAAGGGTGTGATCACATTGCTGAGGAAAGGTCAACGGCATGGTGGGAGGGAAAACTTTGATGATTTTAGGCCCTTGACTCTGCTAAACACAGAGTTAAAGATTTTGGCAAAGATTCTTGCGAATCGCTTGCAGGTTGTCATCACTGACTTGATCGAACCGGACCAGACTTATGCTGTGAAGGGGAGATCGATTCAAGACAATTTGCACTTGATACGCTCGATCATAGAGGGGACAGAAGACGACGCCGAAGCCGCGCTGATCAGTTTGGATCAGTCCAAGGCATTCGATAGGGTCGACCATCGGTTCCTAGGATCTGTGCTAGAGGCCGCCGGATTTAATCCGGACTTCCGCAAGTGGATCTTTGTTCTGTATGACAGGCCGACGGTAGCGGTGCAGATCAACGGTAAGCTGTCGGAGTCATTCGCTGTCTCTCGGTCGGTGCGACAGGGTTGTCCGCTGTCGCCTCTGTTGTATGTCCTGGCGTTGGAACCCCTCCTTCGCAAGTTAAGGGACGAGGCGGCTACACCAGTCCTGCGCGGAATAGCTCTCCCTGGAGGCACACGAGCCAGGGTTTCCGCGTTTGCCGATGACGTCACCGTGTTCGTGTCTTGCCTCACGGACGTTCAAGCGGTGGTCGAGGCGCTCGCTCGATACGAAGAAGTAACAGGGGCCATCTTCAACCGTAGCAAGTCTGTTGGCCTGCGGTTGGGGGCCTGGACCGGGGTAAACTCGCTTCCAGGTATTTTCAGCTGGACCGATGGACCGGTCTGCATTCTCGGTGTCTGGTTTGGACCGGGACTTCAGCTGGAAAAGAATTGGTCGGAAGTACAGTCTAAGGTCAAATCGTCAGTAAAGACTTGGATTGGAAGGAAATTGTCCTTGAAGGGTCGGGCGGAGGCGTGTGCTACATACGTCTTTCCGCTCATCCTTTACCGTTTGTCTGTACTTCCTCTCCCTGCAGAACGACTAACCCGCTTACAAGGGCGCCTCGATTCACTTTTGTGGAACGAGGGTAAGCATTATGTCTGCAGAGAGGTCTGTGTTCAAAATCCAAGCGAGGGAGGCCTCGGTCAGCCCAGTCTCTTGTGTCATAGAAACGCCGAGAGATTGGCTTTCCTGGGTCGTTCGCTTGAAGGAGACGCTCCTTGGGTCCCTGCGGTTGAGAACTCGTTTCCCAATCTCAAACCCAACCCTTCGGTAGAAGGTCGTCGTAGACCGAAGGGGGAGTCCAAGTTCTTCTCCGAATGCCGAACCGCTCTTAGAGCTTTGCCGGGGACCAATGTCCTCGATCAGCCAAGGAAGAAACTGTATCGGGATTTAGTGGAGGGGACCGCGAAGGATCCACTTTGTAGGCGGATGGGATGGTCGATGGAGGTTGTCCGTTCTCAATGGTGTTGGGCGCCGGGACGGGAGATTCTGAATAACTCGGAATTCTCCCTGACTTGGCGACTGGTCCGAAATGCGCTGCCCCTCTTCGACGTACTTTTCTGGTATAAATAACATACCAGGCGCTTCTGTCCGTGCTGTGACGAACGCGAGCCCGAAACAATCGAGCACGCGTTTTTTAGTTGCAGCCGGATACAGCCCCTATTAAAGTACGTCGAGGGGGTAACAGCTCGCATCGATGCCGAGTGTCTGCTCGATCCCGACGTAGGAACTTTTGTGTACAACATGGAGCTGCCGTTCCCCAGGGAGGAAAGTTTGGTTTTCCTGGCGATCCTAGCAGTAGCGCGCATGACCATTTGGATCACGCGCCTCAAGTTGGTCCACGAAGGGACATCTGTTCCTGATCGGGATCTGATCGTTTACTTTAAACATTTGCTTAAAGTAAAGATCAGATGCGATTGGAAGGGGTTGCCTAGAGTGGAATTTGACAAGAGGTGGGTGCACAGCACTAGTTTGTGCATCCGTCGAGGAGCCAAGTTTCAATACGTGTTCCCTCCTTAGGCATGACATGGGTGGTGCTGGGTCCTACGGAACCCATCCCGCCTAGGTTAGCATTATAAGTTCAGTAAAGTAACTCTTGACTGGTGGTACAAATGAGATCCTGTTCCTGATTTTATTTTTTGGTATTAGAGAACCTCTGAGTCTGCCTAACCCCCCTGCTCCTCATCTTTATTTTCTGATGCCCCCGGTCATCCCCCTACTCAGAGGTCACCTTCCTACCCCCTCCATCCGTTGCTTTATTTTCTCCCACCTCCATTAAGGCGACTTCCCCAAACCCCATTAGGGATGCTCTGCTTGTTTTCGGTTCCCCGGAAAACAGTGGGGGATCTAGCCACATAGAATAGTACAGGGGGGTCTTACTAACAACACATTAGTAGTTTTTTCCTTATTTTTGAAATGAACATTTTCATTAGTTTTTTCCCACTCCACGAACATTTTATGCCAATTAATTCAAGAACTCTTTCTAATGAAATCGAACTTTATTTTCTCACACATACACAAACACAAAAAAAAAATGCACACACAACATACAGAAATGAATATACAAATTGTACATAGTTAAATTTTACATTGAACGCTGGGGTTATTAGTTAGATTAGGATCCACAGAGTGATTGAGGTATTTTGGTAAATGTTGCCAGTCAAGAGTAAGACTTCAAAGTCTCATCTGTTACATAGTCAAAAAGACCCTGTACCCTCCCAATTTCTTGTAGGGCCTTGTGCCTAATTTTGTTGAATTGAATTTTTTTGTACGTTTTTTATGTTCAATTTTTTCTTTCTCAATAAAATATATAAACAAGATCAAAGTGTAGTATCTGGTCCTGGCCTCTTTTGCCAAAATCAAAGTGTAGTATCTAGTCCTCCCATTTTTTTCAAAGGGCTCCGCCACTTGACCCATCCTGAGTTAAGTTCAAGGTGTCACTGTTGTCACTTTCGTAACGCACTAACTTTTGTTAGTGGGACCGACCCCCTTTTTTGGTGTTTGCTGTTTCCGGGACCGACAACACTTTATTTGGTAGACGCGACCTGGTCGGGTTAGCTTTAGTTTGTTGGGTAATTCGTTTCCTCCTCTCCTCTGGGGTTGAAATGGTCTATTCTCTCCTCTCTTAATTGCCTGAGCAGTACTCTGACCTGCCACGCCCAAAATGTTGTCTTCCTTCGCTGCTCTCCCAGTGGATTGAGTAGACCGGGTTCACTTTCTCGCTTCCTTTGGGTTGTTTGTGGGTAGGGTTACGTGGGTAGGGCGGGTGTTTCGTTTCTGCACCCTTCTCTGGGCAGAGATGTATACCCACTCTCTCTCTCTCTCTCTTAATTGCGACACGGCACTCTGACCCGCATCTTCCTTCTCTGCTCTCCTCCTCATGGGGGATTCGAACTGCTAACCCGACGTCCCCACAAGGAGAGGTCAAACCTCTGTTCTCTTCTGATTCCGCTCCACCCCTCTCATTTCCCCTATTTTTTTCTTTTCACCCCGCCACACTTTGGTCCGCGTCAACGGCGAGTGAAACAACTCCACGATACCGGGCAGAGGGGACATACCACCCTAGATGCACTACATTGCTCCCTTAGAAAGCTCTCCATTAGAGGGAGCAACTCCTAGAAACTCAAAAGGAGAGAAAGCCAGAGTAGTGCCACCGCCCGCGGCGACCCTGGAGAAGCAACCAACTGGTGAACAACCAAGTTTGGACCCTGCTCCCCAAGAGGTCCACTCCTTGACCGAGGGAGCAAAGGTAATGACGGACGAGGGAACGAGGCACTTTTCAGGTGAACAACACTCGGTGGCACCTCTTGCTCCTCAATCCTCGTTGGCCAAAGACGATCACTCCACTCCTGCTCCCCTCGAGGGCAAACTCCCAGCAGAAGTGGAGAAGAAATCAAGGGACGAGGAGACAATGGACGTCGCGGTTGGCCACAACCGATGGAACCCCCTGCTCCTCAGTCCACTACACCATCACCCAAATGTAGCACTCCAACTCCTCAAGAGGACGACCCCCTCACGGAAAAAGGGGAAAATGATGAGGATGAAGTATCTAGAAGGACTAAAGCGCTAATCAATGAAGCGATAGCGTCTTTAAATATCCTCGACGGGGTTATCAAAGATCCAGCCTGCTTCAACGCTCCCCAAAACACCAAGCCCCAACCAGCCACCTTTCCAGAAAGGGAGATACCCAGCAACAAAAGCCTGGCAAAGAACACTGGAGCAGAGGCAACTCCCATAAGTGGTGGAGCACAACAGGTGGCACCCAGAAGCCAACAATCTCCTCCCAGGAAGAAAAAGAAAGAGACCCAGGAGGCAGGGACCAGCAGATTGGCAACATTCAACACCGATTACCCGGCTCTCATCCCACCGGGCAAACCACCAAACCCCGGTCAGCAGAAGCAGCAACAGCAACACCCAAGCCAAACGACATTGTCCTGGACCCGCATTGCCAGTAATGAAGACACTGTATGGGCTCCACAAACCCAAATGTCCCCTCAGGAATACCGGGACCTCTTCGAGTCCACTTACAAGGACCTCACAGAAGGGAACGTAATAAAACCCTTTCCAGGCACCGCAGAGGACCTTAAGAAGTGGATAGTGTCTTTCATCACCTCAGACAAAAAGAAAAGAGGCCTCACAGGAGTAGACAAGGACAGCATTATGGACCTCCTCCTGCATCTGAAACTGCCCTGGAAAAACATCAAACTCCAGCCAGAATACCTTAGTCAAACAGTCACCAATGTCACCAGTGTATCCTGGGACCAAAGCAACTAGGAGCGGTCTTCAGCCAGTACAGGGACGTGGTGACTGTGGCCCCAACGAGCAAGAAGAGTGGCATCCTAACTGGAGACTACAGACTCCAGATGCGCCTCAACAAAGCTGGCTTCAACCAAATACCAGCGACACTGAGGTGCGAGGAGGGGAAAATGTCCGCCATAGTAGATGGACGGAGACCGCACTGCTAACACTGCCAGGAGAAGGGACACATAGCCAACGATTGCCCCAAAAGAAATCCGACCAAACCCCTACAGCTTCCGACAAGCATTTTGTCCCAGAGACGACAACCAAGCCAGTGGACACATCCCCCAACATTGGATAGGTCACAGTTACTCGAAAGGGGAAAACAAAGTCCCCAAATTCCAGCCAGCAAGCGGACGAAAAACAAGCGCCGCAGCAATAACAACAGCCGCTGCAGCCTATACCAGACAAGCAACCAGAACACATTGTCCAGCAACCGCCGCAGCCAAAGACGTCACAACCTAAGCAGCAGCAACCGCAGCAGAAGCAACAGCAGAAGCAGCAGCAAAAGCATCATCAAAAACAGCAAGAGGAGCAGAACAAACCACGTCAGGAACAACGACTGGCTTCCGGACGAACTGAATCTGGTTCTAAGAGAAGGAAAGACTGCTCCTCAGAAGATGAGTCTGCCAGCGAGATGGAGGAAAAACAAACTCCCCCACTCCCCGGTATTCGAGGAACAAAAGAGAAAGAAAAAGAAAATTAAAAAGATGTTAGGGAAGAAAAGGTGTCCCCCACCCCCTGTGAGCATACACCATCCCAAATAGCAACAACAACAAAATCCACCCCACCTCCAAACCAGACACCGCACCAACGCCAAACACCGCACCAACCATCACACCAACACCCAAATACATCACCAACACCAGACACCATACGTCACACATACCACACACACCACACCAACACCGTACACCACACCAACATCTGACACTGCACAAACACCCACACCCACACCAATGCAAACTGAACTACCACCTCAAAGAGAAAAGGAAATGAATTAACCCGGGAGAGGGAGGGTCGGCTCTGCCTTTCGAGGACCGACTAAAACACAAGAACTGTACCAAATCGGCCCTTTAACGGTGGCAACGGCCCTCTCACATCGTCAGAGGAAGACTTTAAAGCCACTGCTGGATTGCCAACGGATAGAGGGAAAAGACGTTAACATCATCTCAAATTTCCCCGACGCCCCGCTCCTAATAACTTTCGTTAGAACTCAAAGAGACTTGCCAGAGCAACTTGTGGTCACTTCTGGAGGCAGCGGAAGGGGCCTCTCCCGAAATGGAACTGTTTAAAAAAAGGGACTCTTCCCTTCAACAGGGCCCTAAAATTGACCTTTCCCCTAGACGTTGACGGCATAGTGAGAGAAGACCAGGACCTGAAAAACCTGACCTCCTTGAGCATCGCGCACAGCGTCGGAATCCTTATGCCGACCGACATCGGAGCCAAGTGCGACACACCCTAAGGTAAGTACCATGTCTTCTAATTTGGCCAGTTTTAATGCGAAGGGATTGAGATCACCGGGCCGGGCGGCTCGCCTCCGGCATGACCTCTTGTCCCTGGGAGTGAAAGTTGCTGTGATCCAGGTGACTCATTTCGTTTCTTTTGTGGACTCTCAGGCACTGAACCGGAATATCGAAGTTTTTTCAGCATATGGCAGCCCGCGGGGAACGGGAGTCTCCTTGCTAGTGAAACGAACTCTGTCCGACAGTCGACGTTGTTCATGTGACCTTGTACATGGTCTTACACGACCTTGAACCTCTGATCGCGGCCCAGTTATGATCTGCACCCTGGTCGGTACAGTTATTATATGTCGACTGGGCAACCAGGTCTGCCAACCGTTAGTACGTCGCGTCACCCAGTGAGTTCTTCGTTAAGGCGTTGGGGATTCTTCTCGGATGCTCGGTCCTCAAGGCCTGTTCTCCGTGGATCGTCTAGTTATTCTGGGGGTTCGTTGACGGATACGGTGTCACAAATGGCAAATAAAGAAATATACACATATAGGGATCAACGCACATCAGCAACAAAACTCCGGAGGTTGGTTAATATAATATATATTTCGGAAATTCATAAAAGAAGTATTTACAGCATATACATATAGTTGACAATTAATTCAAGCAAGCAGTTAGTTCTACAACTGAGCTTCTGTTGTTGAAATACCTGGTCGGTATCGCGGACTTTGCGTAATTCTCGTTAAGTGATCGACACGTTATAAGCGTTGAGTTATCAGGCAACAAGCGAGGGGTAGAGAGAGGGGAGGGGATTCTGCCGAGACGGAACAACTCGACTTAGCTCTCTTTGACTCTGATTCCCAATCTCAGACCCGGACTCTGACTTAATCTCTGATTTTTCATTTCTTTTATAATACAATTATGGAATGATGACGACACCCATGTTCGTCATCGACCAATCAAATTGCTTGATTATAATTCGACAGGGCCCTTTTTCATTGGTCCATTTCCAAAATTGGATTGACTCATCCTTTAATTAACGCCCAACTTACACGTTGTATTATTTAACTCCTCCCTGGCTTACTAATGGAATTTTTCCATATCCAGGAAAATTATTTTTCCTTTGACTTAAAGTAAATCACAGGATTTTATTTGTTTTAAAATTATCTATTGATCTCATTTTTCGCTTTGATAATTCAAAGGAATTTTAGTTTATCTTTGAATTAAGTTCTGGTTGTCGGCCATTCCATTATATCAGACATTTTGATTACGTCAAAAGACCAAGAATGCATTTGTCGCTTTGAACTTATCGGACAACACATTTTCCCATCCGAGCAAAAATATTTCATAACTTCAATTTTCGTTCGACCTAATTCACCAAATGACAATTCTCGATACGTCATAAAAATATGTATTATTGTTTTGAAATTTCGGACAATTCATTTTTTCCTATTCTTTGTTCTAAAACACAATGCCGAGTCACTGCGTGTGTTTCTCTCAGATCAAAAACAACCCGACTTTTTCAACTGTCAAACTCACAGATCAAACTTGGCTCATAGTTTTGCCAATTGCGGGTGTGCAATCCCCAATTCTCTGGTTCTTGTACAATTATGATTTCGGCTATTTCAGATCAAACGCCTGTGTATTTTGGCTAAAATATTTTATGCATTCTTTTTCGCTTTTGAAGTTTAGAATGTGATTTAACTTTTCGCTACAAAGGCACTTTTGCCGCCGCCATCTCAACAACAGACTTAGCTCAGAATTTATTGACAAAAAAAATTAATAATAATTTTTATTCCTTCAAAACCCGATCATCGTCCGGGAAGAAAAAATTATTTTTAACCAAAAGAAACGTCACATCAACCCTACAGGTCTGATGTGGCCTCTCTTCAGTGTTACATTCATAGAGATACGGTGGACAGGCTGGCCGTGGTCGATGTTGCCGTAAAAGATTCTGTGTTTCGGGTAGTTGTTGTTCATGCGCCCAGCACCGCTCGCGAGAGGGTCTCATTCTTCAGTCAGCTTGACGCGTTTGTAGACTGTCGGAAGTGGGTAGGTCTAATGGCGGATTGGAACGCCATCTTAGACCCAGATTTAGATAAAGTAGTAGGCGAAGAAAGAGGGTTAGAAAGATGTGAGCCCAGCCTGGCAGACCTGATGGCTAGGTGCAATCTGGTCGACAGGTTTCGGGTCGAGCATCCAAGGCGGGAGATGTGGAGGTGGACCAATAGCGTTCCCTCCTATCCGAATACCTATTTGGACAGGATACTATTTATAGAAGAGGTGAAACAGAATTCCTATCTTGTCCCACGTTCACTTGTTAAGCCAGTCAGAACATAAACTATTTATCGCCCGGCCGAAGCTAGGAAATAGGCCTAAGTTAGCGGGGTACTGGAAGTTAAACACCTCCCTTCTGGAGATACAAGACTTCTGAGACCAGTTAAAAGAACTAATTAAAAAAGGCACTAGTGAGGGCTGTTACCGGGAGTAAGTGGTGGTTAGGTCTGAAAGCCAACATTAGAAGCTTCTCCGTCAAGTATGCCCAGCGCCTCGCACTAGATAAGGCCAAGACGAAGAAGCAGCTAGAGTAGAAACTAGCCCGGGTTACGGGGGGAGGGTGATAAGGTTAGTCAGAAACTAGCTAGGCAGAACCTCCTGCGC
Source organism: Euprymna scolopes (assembly GCF_053919585.1). Taxonomy (NCBI): domain Eukaryota; kingdom Metazoa; phylum Mollusca; class Cephalopoda; order Sepiida; family Sepiolidae; genus Euprymna; species Euprymna scolopes. Next base: position 127,740,111 of record NC_136495.1, read on the forward strand.
GAGACTAGCGAGCACTGCGAAGGTCAAGTAGTCAGAGCTAGGCTTAGAAAGATAGGCAACGAAGCAGTCAACTCTGACGCTGTTGCACGTCGTGAGATTTCTATGCGTGGCTCGGACAAATACATTGCAAAAGTTAGACATCCGGATTAACGCACCCTGGAATCGACTCGGGAGATCTGCGAGGAGTTTCGAGCATATTTCGAGGAGCGTTTTACGCAGAAGACTGATCTTCCGGTCCTTGAGTTTAGCGACTATTTGGCCGACTCTCCCTGTCTTGAGGCGGCTAGAGCGGCTAGTTGCGAGGGCTGTGTGAAGCAGGTCAGCTGTGATAGATCGCCGGAACTCGATGGTCCGCCATACGAACTGTATGTTCTGGCTCTTCTGACGGATGTGTTCAACCTTTGGTTTGCTCATGGATCCATCCCAGGGCAAGTAACCAAGGGAGTGATCACATTGCTGAGGAAAGGTGATGGGCATGGTGGGGAAGAGTTAGACGACTACAGGCCCATAACTCTGCTGAACACAGAGTTGAAGATTTGGGCCAAGATCCTGTCGAATCGGCTGCAGGTTGTTATCGAAGAGTTGGTTGAACCGGAACAGAACTACGCTGTGAAAGGGAGATCGATTCAGAACAACTTGCACCTGATCCGCACGATCCTAGAGGAGGGAATAGATGACGACACGGAGGCCGCACTGATCAACTTAGATCAGTCCAAAGCATTCGATAGGGTCGACCATCGTTTCCTGACATGTCTTAGAGGCCGCTGTGATGTATCGACAGCCCATGGCTGTTGTGCAAGTCAACGGAAAGCGCTCGAAACCCTTTGTTATCTCTCGGTCGGTTCATCAAGGTTGTTCGCTGTCGCCTCTGCTTTACGTCCTGGCCTTGGAGTCTATGCTCCGCAAGCTTAGACGTGGGGAGGCAAGTTCGGCCCTGCGCGGAATGGCTCTGTCTGGCGGCTCAGTTGCCAAGGTATCTGCGTTCGGCGATGATGTCACGGTTTTTGTGTGTCGCTTCAGAGACATCGAGATCGTGTCGAAGGCGCTTGCAGAGTACGAAAGAATCACGGGGGCCAAGATAAACCGCAGCAATCGGTCGAACTGCGGTTGGGCGTCTGGAGTGGTAACGCAAACCTCCTGGCGCCCTTCAGCTGGACGGATGGCTCTGTTCGGATCCTCGGCGTTTGGGTTGGTAGCAGAGTGAGATCCGCTCCACGTGGAACTGGGCACCAGGTTCGAGTCATCTGAACAATTCAGAGTTCTCCCTGAATGGCTATTGGCCCGAAACGCGCTTCCCCTCAAGAATATACAATGCAGTTCTGGTTTCCTGAAGTCGCCGGCCCGTCCCCTTTGCGGGACGATGGCCGCAGAAACAACTGATCACGCATTTTTCGATTGCCGCGAACTCTGCCAGTACTGGTCGTATGTTGGCGAGGTGACGGCTCGCATCGACCCCGAGCATCCTAGCCCGACTACTGTATCCAACGTAGTGGACAACGTGAGGCTGCCGTAGGACCGGGAGCGACAAATTGTCTAAATCGTAATCCTGGCCGTGGCGAGAATGCTGATTTGGACGTCGAGACTGCAAGGTGGCCAGAGGGTGCTGCCTTTTCCTGATCAGGATCTGATCACTTTCTTTAAACACCAGCTACGGGTAAAGATCAGATGCGACAGAAGAAGGTTGCATCGCGTAACTTTTGAAAGAAGATGTATACAGTTAGCAAGTCTGTGTGTACGAAGAGGGGCCAAATTTGAATAGGTGTTCTCCGCCTAGGTGTGGAGCGCGCAGTTCTGGGGTTTCTGTTGGACCCTCCGCCCCTTTCCAATTCTACTTCCTTCCGCCTCTCAGCCAGCCGAATAATATTTGTTTCCCTTATTAGAAAGCCTCCAAGACTCCCAACCTCCAAAAACAATTTTTCTTTTCTTTTGCCCCCCTTCTCCCCAAATTCAACCCAGCCACGGAGGAAATCCAATCAAACACTAACACTTCCACCCTTCCTCACTGCCAATTTTTTTCTTCCCCCCTCCTATGTAGGACACAACCCCTCCTTCCTCCATTTAGAGACTGCCTGCGAAAACCTGGTTCTTTTACAAACCAGAGTGAAACGGGTGGTCTAGCATTTTAGCTAGAGTTGGGAGGGCCTTACTAACCGGGGTCCCTCCCAAGTCCCTCGACACAAATGAAATTTTATTAATATTGTTATCTTTTTTGTATTTTTTATATGAATAAAAACATTTTTTTAAATTGGGTTTAAGTTGGAACACCCCCCTCCCACCACACACATAAATATAAATTAAAATGGGTAACCATGATAAAAGATGCTGGTCGAGAGAAAAATCATTTAAAATTTACAACAGAGACGAGATCGATCAACCAACCTCACCATTCTTTTTGAGTTGGCCTTGTGCCTCAGTTTTTTGTTCATTTTCCCAATTGTATTTTTCTTCCTATGAATAAAAAAATTAATATCTCAAAGTGTAGTATCTGTTCTGATACCTGTATCGCGCGAGGCAGTGCTGTTTTGACGATAAATTCTCGTGCCCGGAACACCTGACGAGATTTTTGGGTAGTGTTCTGTCCGCATCCCCACTTTGTTTGTCTTTCTCTGCTCTCCCCCCCTTCTGACCTGATAATTTATGATCTTTCCGTGAGGGATGGTCGAAAACACTTTCTCACACGGACGTTGAATGCAGACCTGTTTGCTCACCCAGTGTCTTCCTTTGTCCCAAAGAAGCTAGGACAAGAGTTCGACAAGAGCTTTGAGGTGTTGTGCAGGCAGGGGAAGTACGGCCAGTCGGTAAAGGATAAGAGGGAAGACGTATGTGACGCACGCCTCGGATCTGCCCTTTAAGGAATGTTACTTAGGAAGCCACGAGTTGACCGCAGCCTCCACCTTTCCCCGGGGAGCTGGTCCTCATTTCCTCTTCACTCCTCACATTAAAAATCGGCTTTGTGCCTAATTTGCTCGGTGGGGGAGCAAATAAATACCAACCCCACATATAATATCTTGGTCAATGTAGGGGAAACCCTTCATACCAATTGTCACTATCCAGCTCCCCTACTCCCCAGAGAGTTGGTCCCCATTTCCCCTTCACTCTACACATTAAAAATCGGCCTTTTGCCTAATTTGCTCGGTGAGGGAGCAAATAAATACCAACCCTTCATACCAATTATCACTATCCAGCTCCCCTACGCCCCGAGGAGTTGGTCACCATTTCCCCTTCACTCCTCACATTAGAAATCGGCCTTGTACCTAATTTGCTCCTTGGCGGAGAAAATAAATCCCCTTTTCTTTGCGTGCAGCATCTTTTCCGGCAGATACTGCAAGCAAAAGCCATATGTGGGGGCAACCTGATCAGCGGCTTGGTTCCCACGAGTTTTGGCAAATAACAAATAGGATACTGAACAGAAGTGTGCGTTCTATCTCAACCATTATCAATGGACCAGAGGTCATCTCGTCAGCTTCAGACGAGGCCAAACTATTTGCAAAGAACTTTGCAGCTAATTCTACCCTATGCGACGAAGACCATCAATCCCCTATATTTCCTCCTATAACACAAAACACGCTAGGTAACATACAAATATATGTGCATGAGGTCGCCAAGCAAATCAAGAACCTTGATTCCAGTAAAGCAACTGGCCCTGACGGCATCCCAATTATAGTGTTAAAAAGGCTTCAACCAGAACTTGCTCCCATGCTTACGAAACGGTTTAAGCGTTGCCTTCAGGAGAAGTGCTTTCCAACACCCTGGTAAACCTCATCAGTATTCCCTGTATTTAAGAACTAAGGTGATAAGTCATCTCACTCTCAGTACAGACCAATAAGTCTCCTGTGTGTCATGAGTAAGTTGCTGGAATCCATATAAAATAGAGAAATAGTCAACCACCTCAGCACAAATAACCTTCTTAGTGACACGCAATATGGTTTCTGCTCTGCAAGATCTACCGCAGATGTGCTAATGGTTATATCTCATAGGATTAGTGAATCTCTTGACAAAGGCTTCCTTTCTAGGACAATTGCTCTTGACATATCAAAGGCCTTCGACAAGGTATGGCATAAAGGCCTAGTTCACACTGCAGTATTAATGCTGGAGTCTCTCAAGGGTCAATCCTGGGCCCAACTCTCTTCCTGATCTACATCAATGATCTCCCTAAACACATACTTAAATCATTCGTTGACATCTATGCTGATGACACGACCATCTACGGCAACACATCAAAGGCTGTACATGACAAAGCTCTCTCTGATTCTCTCTCCTCTGATCTTGAGCGCGTGGTTCAGTGGGGGAACACGTGGCTGGTTACCTTTAATGCATCTAAACCCATATCATCAACGCTCTGATCCCCATCTTGCATCTATTGAAATGGATGGCTCTCGTCTAGGAGAAGCCCCTATGTTTTGACAAGCTTCTGGGCTTGACCTTCACTCCTGATATGAAATAGAACACGTACATCAAGTATGTTACCAAGGTCGCTGGAAAGATGGTGGAATCCTTCTACCGCTCCTGAAGATATCCCACTACTGATGCAATTCTCTATCTATATAAAAGCTAAGTACGTTCAAGGATGGAATACTACTGCCATATCCAGCCAGGAAATACTAAAAACAGCCTATCCTGCCTTGACAGAGTACAAAATAGACTTCGTGGCTTAGTGGGGATGCCCTTTTCTCTTCCCCTGCAACCTCTCTCCCACAGACGAAACGTTGAAAGCCAATCTATGTTGTATCGTTATTTCCATGGCAGGTGCTCGTCTGAACTCTAATCTCTGTACCCCCTCGCCAATCTTTTACGAAAAATACTCGTCTATCTGAATCCACTGTCAAAAACGTTCACCACTCTTTATCTATGCCTAAATCAAAACGTAGATTCAATGAACAAACCTTCTTTCTTAGAACTGCACGTTGTGGAACTTTGTTCCGTCTGCCTGCTTCCCACCTGACTACAACCCGGATGTCTTCAATTCCAACGTAAAAAATTCCTGATGAACCGCTCCCTTAAGTAGACACTTTATTAAAGCTGCACACTAACGTACTGTACTTGCAATAACCCTTATCCCTGAGTGGCTTCCGGGCCTTGATAAGTGGTGACCACCTTGTAAAAAAAAGACCTTGCTGAATGTAGGAATAACACATCATACCAATTGTAATTATCCAGCCCCCCCCAATTCCCCGGGGAGTTGCTCCCCATTTCCCTTCACTCCTCACATTAAAAATCTGCCTTGTGCCAAACTAGCTCGATGGGGGATCAAATAAATACCCTTTTCTTGGCCTTTTGGTCAAGATCAAAGTGTAATATCTTATCTTACTACATGCTGTACATATGTTTGTAACATTTTGATATAAAGTGGGGTCACTTTTCTGTATTAATTTTTTGTAAAATGATCACCCATTTTACAACCAGTCAGTCTCAAAGTCATTCAAGTCATTCTCCAGATCATTCAAGTTGTTTTTGAAGGATTCTAGTTATTTCTTAATCATTCAAGTCATTCTTAAGGTCATTCAATTAATCCTTAAGTTCATTAAAGTCATTCTAAGTCATTTACTTTTTAATTATTTTAGTCATTTCAGCCCATTTTTCGGTCATTTTAGTTTATCTTTAAGAATTTCATGTCAATCCTACATTGACGCATTCATTCATTACACGAGAGCACGTGACTAATGGCAATCGGCCTTGTTATATTAAAAAAGAGAAAAATCGTTGTGAAAACAAAACGAAAAAACAACCAAAATTCGAATAATCGTCCAAATAATACGAAAAAATAAAGATAAAATCTATTCTATAATATCATTCAATTTTATTGATATATAATCGCGGGTTAGAATAGAAACACCAATTCCGATTTTTTCTTAACGAAAAAATCCAGACATTCGTAAAAATAACTTTTTAAATAACTTTCATGAATGTGTTAAGTTTTAAGGTGTTTCTCGTACATATTCGTACAAATAATGTAAAGAAAATAGTTGAGACAATAACATTTTCTTTTTTACTTTTAGGTCATATTTGAAGAGTGGAGGATTGTATGTTTTCATGCCCCTACCCCTCTACTATTAAATCACAGTTAGTGCTAGGAGAATGGTTTAATAGCGCTCTGTTCTGGGGTTGTTGTAAAAAATGGAACGGGAATTTAAATTTCGCTTTAATCTTTTTTTTTAATTGCGCATGCGCTAGCAAATTCGAAAACTCACAGTTCCCATTCGAAATGTCAACTGTTATAGGTTTACAGTGGCCTAACAATGTCGGGGATGTTGGGGGGTCTATTCAGAGTATTGTTCTTTACATAGGGTGTCTATTCCGAAAGCCGTTCTTAATATGGGGAGATTGGGGTTGTCTACTCCAAAATCCCTGCTTAGCATGGGAACCTTGGAGGTGTTTATTGCGAAGTCGCTTTTCTTTTTCAGCATACTTGAACACCTATAACAGTCGACATTTCGAATGTGAACGAGTAAATTTAACCAAACTATTTTTTTTTTCGTTTAAACATTAAATCATTTTGATTTTGTTGATAACATTTTATTTTTATAAAAATAAATCTTTCGTTTATTATATATAAAAATGGCTTGTTTTATTTTATTTTTTCGATTACTACCAATTGTCTTGGCGTATGCGCAATTAAACAAAAATAAAACAGTACGATATTGAAATTTCCGTCCCATTTTCAAAACAACTCCAAAACAGAGCGCTTTCGACAAGTTTAATCCAGTTTTATTCTTGGTAAATTTTACATGAGAATATAATAGTTATGTATGTTTTATAAACTTTCAGTTTATAGGGAACTAACAACCATCATACAAACATATGTACACTATCAGAGAGTCATTGTTTTTTTATAGAGACATGTCTAGGTTTCTAAAAATGCGATACTATATTAATATATTAAAACATTATAATAAAATGTAGTAATAATATAAACAATATGATAACTGTAAACTGCATCTATATTTGTGATTGATATATATATATATATATATATATATATATATATATATATATATATACTGATAATAAATAAAACAAGACTGATGAATTAAAAAATTAAAAAATGTATCCATTTTAAATGTGGAAATTGATTAATCGCACAGGTAAAAAATTCATTTTTATACTATGAAAAGGTTAGTAATCGCAATTAAGAATAGGAAATTGGATCAAATGTTTGTAACATGTCTTCTTCCTAAGATTAAGGGTGGTGGTGTTTGATCAACACTGCTGGGAACCATGATGTAATATACTGTTTTGTTTTTAAATCACCGAAACAGTGTTTCATGCTAAACAACTGATGACCCCTTGAAAAATAAAAAAAATTGGTATTATAGTAAATTCGAGAGAGTTGATGCAGAGATTGCAGGTGATTAAATTACTTACTGACTAGATGGTTTTTTTAACGAATGATAAAAAGTAATTTTTGTATAGTTTTAAAGGTTAAAAACTTCAAAGACTATATATATATTATTATTATTATTATTATTTATAATAATAATAATAATGATAATAATAATTTCCCGTCTCGAATACAATATTATAGCAATATACACACAAAATCTACATATAAAGTCAATATTATCGCGCTAAGTGACAATGTCTGTTATAGGTTTAGCTGATTTGGTCGGTTGATTTTATTCTTTACCATGAATTCCAATAATATATCCTCAGAGCGTCCTGCTTCCAAACAACTCGTATTTACGGATGTTAGAACGATACTCTTTTTTTTCTCATGTTACTATCATCGACGAGACCGGGTACTTTTATACATTTACCACATTTACAAAACCACACCATCCGTGATTACTTCCTTATTCCGTACATTTCACATTCGTTGTTTATCGGTTTACAAATGCTAATTTTGACAGAATACGGACTGTACTAAAATAATAATGGTAATTGTTAGAAAACTGTACTTTATATAGTAGGTGACAGTGTTACGTACGTCAAATTAACATTTTACTGCCAAAACAATACTGTATAAGGATAAATGTTACTTGAACATGATATCTAAAAATAACAGGACCGTATTCTCTATAAGTACAAAACATATATTTATACAGACACAACAATTACAGATTATGTGAGACGAATTCTAGAGCGCTCTTGACTTGGCTCAGGCGTGGAATAAAATACAACATTTGTCAAACCCACTATTTAATGGCATAACCAGTGGTCACCAGTTTCAGCGGTCAAACTCCAATAAAGTAAACACTTCACAACAGCAGTGCCTGCAGTGCTATGAAGTTACATATATCACTTTAGAAGACCAATGACCACTTTAAATAACCGTGCCAGCTACTGGATGACAATGCGTGACAATTGAAACAGGCGACTCGCCCGAGAGTGTGAGCCAATGTTCGTCCAACTCAAGAAGTGATAGTAACCACTTGAAAAGAGCACTAACCACCAGTTACGGCCAATTTTTGTCATAACGGTCAGTGATCAATAATGCCCGCCACTGGATAACAGTACTCGCCAATTGATGAGAGTAAACGACGATTTAAGACAGACAATTTTATTTTAGAGCCCGACACTGTTCAAGACTCATAGTAGCAGATGCCTTAAAACACCAATGACAATCAATGCTCACCATTGACATTATTTCATTTCGGAGCAGTTCGATGAAGGCTTATACTACGGTTGCTATTAATCGACAGTGAACGCCAAGAAATGAAAGTTACAATTAAAAAGGAAGCCGGTATCTTCCAGTAAATGCAAGTAACCGCCAAAAGCCAGTACTATCCATTAGTGACCATCAGTGCCCACCACTTGATAACAGCACTAGCCATTATATGATAGCGCTTGACAAGGGAAAACGGGCGATTTCATTTTATAGCTGTCTAATGAGGGCGAAATTGATGGTAACCGAATGTGAGTGACAATGATAGTTGCAGAGATAGCCAAAGCCCGGCAGTAGACACTGATAAACCCAGGTAGCCGCCTCAAAATAGCACTTACCGCCAGTGATCATCAGTGCCTAATACAGCTATCCAATGAGGGCCAGTGGACTTCTGTGGCTAACAATGCCCGACAGTTTTAGACAGCCCCCGTGAGTAACAATCGCAAAATAGTACTATCAGACAAAGTTCGATAGTGAAAGACAAAGGCCGCAAGTGTCTGCTTTTCCCAGGTAAAAGTAGACCCCACAAACAACTTTGTTTTCAGTTTTCTTTTACCGAATTTGTTCTGGTTTTGTGCTATACTTCCTTTTCAACGCAGGTGAATCGATTCTGCTAGTTTTCAATAATAATAAGGGATAAGCAATAAAAGAAACCAAATGTAATAGCATTAATTATTGATAAAATATCAAATATCTCACCACGTTACGCAAATCTTTACCTTAAAAAATGAAAACATTACACATAATAATCATAGTTGGGTTACGTTACCTGGATTATATATATATATATATATATATATATATATATATATATATATATATACATATATATATATGATAGAAATATCTTATTGAAAAGTATTCTAATGTTACGAAAAAATTATAGACTTGTAAAGAAGGTATACAATTCTTTAATTATCCGACAAGGTGTACAAACAAAGAATAAAGACCTTATTCAGCTGAGGTACAAAGAGGAAAGAGGTTTGCAGGTTAATATATTAAAAGAAACTAAGAATATGAAATTAATCATACTTAAATCCAAAATTTTATTAAGAAGTTAGTGATAATTTCAAAGATTCACAGAGATTAAGAAAGCATCAAACGGGGAAAAAGTAGGAAATAGTATGGTAAAAACCTAATGAATAAGATGATAAAATCAAGAACAAAATAAATCCAACATGAATCCAATGGAAATCTATTGGTAATCCATAAGGAATGTGAAAAACCGAATAATAGATGCCAAGAGTAAATTAAAGCTCCCAGAAAAAAAGAAACATCAGATCAATTTGTAGGAAGATTCCAGTATTTTTATTATACGTTTTTTAAGCAAGGGATGAGTCAAATGGAAGTGTTGAAGTAAGAATCTGAAAGATAGCAATAAAAAATTGAAGGTGAATTTGAAAAAGAGAGCAGTAAGAAAAAAGAGGAAAAATAAAAGAGACAGAAGAAACAGAGAAGAGGAAAGAAACATAAGAAGCTGAAAAAATGGGAAGAAAGAAAGATAGACATACAGAGAAAAAGCGGAAGGGGGCATATAGAGAAGAAATAAATATGGGTCAGTAGAGGTCAATTTGACCCAGACAGGAAGATAATTGTGTGGTAATGATAGGGCTGATTTATTTATGGTAAATTTTGAAAGTGGTTTAAACGGGTGAGAAGTTTACTGATTATAAGTAATGGTTTAATAATGCAATGTATAATAATACTTGCCCGTATACACATTATACCAATGTATAAACGCATATATACATATATAAAAATAAAATAATACAGGATAAGAAGTGAGATAAAAGCAGTCAACTCACAACCAATAAGGACACACACATATAATTATACACAGACATAGATGCATATATACATATATTCCTGCATATATACACATATATGTGCATACATAGAAACAGATATAAACATAAATACACTCACATATTACGTCTTAAAGCATAAACATATATATATGCGCAGATATATGTCAGGCTTAGTATACAGCAGTTCCTTTAGTCTCCCAAAATAATTATAAGGACGGATAGAAGAAATCTCTTATATTAACCTAATTTATAGTCTAGGGTTTAACAGTGAGCTAAGTAATTTCGAATTGGTTATGTTTGAATTTTTCTTATGTTTACATTGGAAAATAAATTCGCTTTTGTAATTGATCATGTTGATACTTTGGGGATAAGTAATTATACTTATATCTTCAGATATGCAAAGGTGACAAGACTAAAAACCAGGAGTATAAAACTTAGACTTTTTAAGAATAGACTAATTTATAGAGAGGGGTGTTTTAAGATTTAAGTTTTTTTTTTTTTATTAAAGTGATCAGGGAAGTTATCTGGCAATTATCAGTGATTTCCTTATTAAAGGAAGAAGTGTGGTTATATACTAAAACTTTTTATTAATATTGAAGTGGCGCCACTATAAGTGTATATCATGCCTGGCGTTTGAGTAGTGATAATGGTATTTGGATTTCTGTTAGGATTTGGGGTGGAATTACGGTTTGATTCAACATTGTTATAACAAGCAATTGTTGATTAAACCTGTCCGAGGGTATTGTATCTGTATTCTGATGTGAGGTTAGAGTATTATACATGTTTTGAGAAAAATAAGTCGGCTATTATTATTATTATTATTATTATTATTATTATTATTATTATTATTATTATTGGTATTATTAATGTAGTTGGTTTTGGCGTAGTCGTCAGATTGTGAAACAGTTGATGGAAGTGTTTGTTCACTTATTGGAGTGATATTTTGATTAATAAGTAGATTGCTGTTATAAGAGGATTATTTCCAACTATTGTAGGGGTGTTTCGTGGTAAGTCAGTAAGAGTACACGAATATATGACATCCCTATTGATGCAATCATTTTTGAGTGAGTAGTCTTGCTTATTATTACAATTGCAGTTGATTTTTTTGCATTTAGGGAAAAGAAGAGGTCTGAGTTTATTTTATTTTTGTGGTTTGATGCTATTACCGTCTGACTAGTCATTGTAGAGTAAAATATTTTAAGAGAATTTTTGTTAAATATGGTACTATATATATGTGGTTGCTTAAAAAAATTCTACAATCTCAAAACTTTCCTACGGTATATTTTATTTGACATTTCAGCTTAAGGGGATTTGAACCAAATATTTTCCTTTTTTAAGATCATTGCGGGGGTTTGGCTTGTTATGATTATTGCATTGGGTGGAGTTATGTTGGTAAAGCGTTTGGTTATTACAGTTATTATTCAGCACAGTAGATTGTTTTCTGGATTATTATTTATTTTTAGTTATGCGTAATTACGGATGTTAGGGAGCTAGTAATGGGAGTATTACGTATTTTTACCCTGAATGTTTAAAGCTGTATGTTGCAGAAAGTGAAGAAGGATAGATAATAGAACTAAGGATTGGGGCGATTAAAAAGTTAATCACTATTTTAAAATACATACATTTTTTTTAAATATAATTTGTAAAATTAATGAACATGAGAAGAAAGTATAACGAATGTATTTTTATTAAAACTTCAATATAAGCGTCTTCATTTGTGCATCAGTTTTCAAATCGACCAAGAATCGCATCAATTGATTTCACAAGAAACTCTTGCAGAAGAGTAGTTATAACTTCACGCCTTCGCCTTTCAATTTATCCTACATTTCTTACTTTGGTTGAGACGAATTTCTATGTCAGCTAACCTCAGATATAAAAGTCGCAGGGCTTCTGGCCGGCTATTCGTACGAACCACGACGACCCATCAATTCTACCGGGAATTGGGCATTTAACAATCCACAGCCAACAATGGTAAAGTGTGGAGGAACTTATTATGTAGAGAGATGGAATTTGGCCAATTATTAGTGCTTAAATCAATATTTAGGATTTAAGTTTTATTCATTTTCTTTTGTTGTTCGTTAGTTATTATACTCTCTTTGCATATTTCTTTATTGTATAAATTATATTTAAGAATTAAATTGTATATATTTAAAATAAGGAGTTACTTTTCAATCACCTATATATGTATATACGAATTATTTATAGATTTTGCAACATAATGTAAATTAAAAAAGAGAGATCAAGAATTATTTCAATTTCCATTGATGTTTACGCTGTATTCTAGAACTTTCTGAAGATTATTGATATGAGGAAAAGCATAGTACTCACCATTTTGAAATAACTCTATAGCCAAGAAATGAATCGTTTTATTCTTTTATCGAAACCTAACAGACTTTTACAAGTGAAAGTTTGTAGCATGCTATTGAAGTTGGTGACTTTTTCAATATGGAGGTTATGTTCAATTTGATTAATTCCTCTAAATTAACGCACAACAGATTTGAATGTAAAAAGTTATGTGTCAAAATACTTAAAAACTGTATAACAACATTCTGTCTATATAGACACATCACTAGTTTCAGTTTTTGATGCCTTCATATTTATTCAGAACAATCATCTTGAAGTATTTTTAAGCAAAAAACAATTTTGATTTTAGCATTTTTTTAATTTAAGCATGTATATTCATATATTTAACCATTAGTTGATGCTGCATTGGATTTCAGTTAAAGTATGTAGCTATATATTCATTGATTTTGTTCCAACGTTAAAATATAGTGTTCATTGTCTTTAAAAAATAATTGATAGATGGTTCCTTATATAACCTCATCACCTTTTCTTTTACTTTATTAAGATTTTCGTATTTGTTTTCCGCAGAGATGATTCCTCTTCCATTATGGCTTTGTAATTTTCAATCTTCTTTGTGTGTTTAATGTATTTTTTTTTGGTTTATCACACCTGCTTAGATTAATGTGCACACATTGAATATTACGTCTTATAAAACACTTAATAGATACGCCCAAATGATCTAGGAATACATATGTATACGTGCATCAAGTGCATATATGTATATATATTTCTGTAAAAAGATATATTATTATAGTATATACCAATCCTTATTTAAGAAGCTGAATATAATTGCAGAGCAATATATAGTGAATAAATGAAAATAATTATATTCCAAAATCACAGAAGTTTACCATTTTCTAATTTATTCCTTTAATTCAGTTGGCATTTACAATTCTTGGCAGTATCTCTTTCGTAGCGCAAAATCAATCACTTAATTATTATATCAATCAGTAAATTTATTATGCCTTTAACTCATTAAAAGAAATGCAACAATCAATACAATAAAATAAAATAAAATGTGATTTGACATAATTAAATCTGAAAATTGAAAGACAAGCTGCAAATACCGTTAATGTGTTTCCATTACGCCATTTTGAATTCAATGTGTGTGTATATATATATATATATATATATATATATATATATATATATAATTAAAGATAATTAATAAAAAAATTGCATAGAACTTTACTGTATTGCCAGATTAATGCGAAAGGAGAAGTAAAGGAAACTCTACTCTCAGCAGAAGAGAAGGGGAAAGCCGTTATTATATAGATATAAGAATATATAAATATATATAAACAGCCTAACAACAAGAACGTTTGGATTAGGATTAGAAATATATGTATATATATATATATATATATATATATATATATATATATAGAAAACCCTAAAATCAAGATTAACGAAAAATTAAAAATAAAAAGATATAAATATAATATAAAATAAATAGATATAAAGCAATAAGGAATAAAATATTGTGGACTATTAAAGAAAAATATATGTAAAGCATCGAGAAAGAAGTGGGTAAGCAACAGTGAAATGCATATAAGGTGACAAAATAAATATATATATAGAGAGAGAGAGAAAGGAATAAAAGAGTAACACTTTATAAATTGTCCATATGATGCCTTCGAAGTTGCATCCGGAAGAAACGGCAATTGTTTTAAATACGATAAGCAAGTAGAAAAACTTCGTAAAGATATGTTATATTCAGATATGGAGGTTTAGGGTTAGTATGTATAAACAGTGCAGTATATATTTCTAAAAACACAGAAGCTGAAGAAATCGGAATCCGCAAAAAGGTAAATTATGATTCTTTAAGATTATTTGTAAAAATTGTAAGGAAACTGCACAATAAAAACATATCTAAATTAGCAATGAGTTTTAAAAAAAGTGAACTTTATAATAAAAAAAAGAATCAAAACAAGTCATACAGAGATCAAAACACAGGCAAAAATAAAAATATAAGCGAAAAAGAAGTTGCAGTAATGTATAAAAAAAGGTGAAGAGATAAGGAAACTCATTTAAAGATTAAAAGAAATAAAATAAGGGGGGCATCCTAAAAGAATCCAAAGAAAAGAAGTCAGATTACATATAATCAATAAGGCAATACATTAAAAGGGTAAAAAGGATAAAAAAGCAGGACGTCAAATAAGATGTCACAAATAATGTGAAAAAAAACAAATAAATAACCACAGATATAGAGATTAGAGAGGGCAAGGTGTTCCTAGAACCATCAGGACACAATGTTATTATAACCCCAGGAAAAAGCTGATCGATGTTATGGTGTTTGATCAGTGGGGATCACCGGAGAAATGCATCACAATGACACCAACAGCCAGGGAAAGTCTGACCAATATAAAGGTTGGTCAGAACAAAAAACAGCCGAAAACAATAAACAAATGCTATGCAAAAAAAAGGTTTTGAGGTCATTTGACAATATGAAAGGGCAAGCTACATAGTCGGAGCAGAGAGAGAGAGAGAGAGAGAGTCGGGGGCACCGAGACATACTTTGGCAATCGAGAGATTTCTACAGCCAGCCCTCTTCCACCTAACCCTCACCTTTGATGCGTAATTGTCACTTGCATTTTGATGAATGGAAAATAAACAAGCCATTTTTTGACATCGTAAGAAGTGTCACTTTGTAGCCATTGAAAATGAAAATAAATTTTTATTGATACGGCCGAAAAACCCTGATCATCACTCATTTATATATGTAACATAGGAATAGAAGTACACGTATATAAGAATTATTCAATTTATCAGGGGAATTTTTCTGCATAAGGATTTCTAATACAAATAAAAGTTGTTTTTTTTCAACGTAGTCTCCCAGCTATGCCACACATTGTTCCCATCTGTGTAGAAGCTTCCGTATTTCCTCATCTATAAAAACTTTGGACCGATGTATCAGCAAGTCTCTTACAACACTCTTGACTTCATAGGCATTTCAAAACTTCATCCCTCTCATGAACGTTTTCTAAGGAAGCAAATAGGTTGAAGTCCGAAGGGGCAGGGCCAGAGCTATAATCAGCAGTAAACAGTAGGTTGCACTGTTATACAGTGCTTCCTTTCTCAAGGAATGAAATAGTCATTGCGCCTTCCTATTCCAAAAAATCCGTGATCCTCACCTTCTTCGTGATTCGTGGGGACTAAGTTTTTTAATTCATTCGAAAGTCTACCTGCTTGCAGCTCATGGGCTGCCGTTGTAAGTAAGGCTCATAGTGCCAAATTGATGGCTCGTCATATGTTACTATCTTCTAAAGAAACTGATAACCATCCTATTCATAACGGGAGAGAAACTGCTGGTACAATTCGACACTCCTCGATAATTTAACCTTAAAATCCTTGCCCTGCCATCCACTATCATTCTTCTGTCAGACTAAATAAAATTATTGATTGATTTGATCACCCGGGGAGACTTCATTTCCTTAGGCCTCTCAGGCCTGTCTTCATTGTCAACATTCTCCTGTCCTTCATAAACATTTTAGCCGACATGAGAACATTTTCCAGCTGAAACATGTGACATTATACACGGCTGACATTTTCTCATGAAGTTCCACTTCTTTGCACCCTTTATCAACCAAAATCTTTCAAACTAACCGTTGTTCAATCTTGCTTCTTCGTCAACCATCTTTTTTAAACACAAAATTCTCAAAGTATTTTCTTGAATATGCAAAAGATATTAGGCCCATGGGAAAAAAGTAAACCAAAAACATTTTAAAACGTAAATTAAAAGCTGTATCAGAATTCTTTATACCAAAATATCACCTTATCTACTAAATGACTCGTCTGTAGAAATTAAATTCATTCAAAATGTTAGAAGCAAAAGAAAATGAGAATGAGAAAGGAATAGTATATTCCTGTCACCTCGTCATTAAAACAAAGGACACATAAGAGTGCATATGTATCCGTAAATAGTTAAAAATACAAATATTAAAACACATACACAGACGTAATTTCATGAATGTATATGAATACATAGATACGTAGATATACGTACAAACACACAGGTGGAGGTATATAGTTATACATAGAAATATATATATATATAAACAAAAAACAAAATAACAATATCAGAAAACGAAATAAAAAGAAATAGAAAATGGATAATTACACACACACACACACATATATATATATATATATGTATGTAATTATCCATTTCCTGTCTCTTTTTTATTTCGTTTTCTGATATTGTTATTTTGTTTTTTGTTTATATATATATATATATATATTTATATATATATATATATATATATATAATTGTATTTATATATTAAGCAAGCAGTAAATAACTACTTTGTATAAATTTGAAACAAGTAAATCAATAAAAGATTATAATATGAATACATTATAATATAAAAAACATAATATATAAAGAATAGCGGGGTAACAGAAGGCAACGATACAAGAAAGAAGATAGAAATAAATATCCTGTATTAAAGTAAATGAGAATAATTACGTGGAGTAAGTAAGTAAGAAGTAGGTGTTATTAGAAGTTCGCTTATGTCCACAATGGAATAAAAGGTGCTGTCATGCACACACAATGAGATAGAAGATAACGAAAATATGGGAAATAAAGAAGTCATTCTATATTATTAAGATAAAGGAGAAGAAGGTGGCGAGGTATCTGTAGTGGCCAGGAAGTGGGATTATTTAATTTGTCTTACACGCGTGCAGTGGTAAATAACTTCATTTTTAATATTTATAATATAATATTTTTAAGAAGAAAATATGCGATGAAAAGCTGTCTCGATTGAAATATCTATATAAATTTGTATCTATCTATATAATAAGAGTAGATAATAGAACCTTTAATCGTCATGTTTTAATAGGTTGTCAAACATGTCAAAATCTGCGACCGGTCAGTTTGCACTGAAAAGTATCCGAACAGGTGACTAGAGGTGGCGTGTCGGTTTGCGCAATCATCGTTGAGTTTGATTGGAGATGTTCGATGAACAAGATGGGCTAAAATGAGTCTCCCCATGAGGGGGCGAATATCAGGATGGAGACACAGAAGAATCACCCCAAGCCAAGAATACCTGGGAGTAAAATAAATACAAAATATCTTCTTGGGTCTTGTTTTTAGTGTTCCTTCTAACAGATTACAGCCCCCCCCATTCAATAACGATTGACAAAACTCCTAGAAGAAACAATAGCAGAACAGGTATGAGGTTATGTATACGATGTTATATGTTCTGGCACGCACGCACCAACACCATTAAATGAAGCGAATAACGAATCACAAAGATAGGCATTAAGGATGAAGACAATAGTCCGTTACAAACCGCAAAAACGACCTACATGCATACATATATATGGTCCGTTTATGATAAGAACATACAGGCATTTAGAGGTGCCACTTATACGCATTCAACACATATCGATGCAAACAGTATACACATATATAGAACTACGCCACAAACGCAAACACGCATCTATACAGGTACAGTATATATTCAGTCATATAAGAACTACCGTACAACATATATACAGAATATATTAGGTTGGTGCAAAAATAATGTATAATATATATATATACGCCAAAAATGGCAGTATTTTTGCACCAACCTAATATCTACTTCGCTGTTTATGTGTAAACAAGTCGAAAGCCACGTGCTTTGCACCATTCTGGCAAGGAAGGATCGGTTCACCGATGAACATGCCTTTTCTTGTCATAAATAGATACAGTCCTGTTCAGTTTTAATCAAGTACATTCTTTCAACCTTTATCTAATTTTATTGAGGGGGGGGGGTGATTTATTGCCAATGACAGGGTTGTTTTGGATATTTTGCTAAAGCCAGGATGCATCATTTTCTGTGCTGGCTATTTTCCCAAATGCTGACCTTATGGCACGTCTTTCTGTAATGAGGAGAAAGTAAATATTTTCCGCTGTAGAATCGATTGTGCCGAGTTCTAATTAAGTCGCATCAATATGAATTTTGAAAGTCAGCCACACCATGAAACATAAACATGCAAGATATCGAAATGTGTAATATATCCTTTCGAGTTATCACAGTTATAACATTATATGAAATAAAGTCATCATTATTGAAGAATGCTCATTCAATCTAATTACACACCAAAGCATTGAAACATATATGTATTAGATCACTTTTAATGAGTGACGAAAAAATTTATTATATTAAATTTATGGAATAAAAATAACCGGAATATGAATATTAAGAATTGACATATTTCTTACAACTTATTCCTTAAATCTTGAGCTAAGAATTCATTTATAACAATAGTTTCAATGTTTATTCTTCTATATAATTATTACTAATGTAATATGAGCTGCCGCACTAAAAATCTTTCCACTTTATATAGAGAAAAAGAAAACATAGATGTTACTACTAGAGCTATGACAAAGGAATATTCTTACCATTGTTTTGACTCTCAAGTATATATCTGACACAGTTTGACGCACATCACTCTATCTAAAACATAGAAGATATTAACTGATATATATATCACTCTATCTAAAAACATAGAAGATATTAACTGATATATACTCGAGAGTCAATATAATGAAAAGATTATTCTCTTGTCATAGCCCTAGTTATTACATAGTAGGCACCTTTCTGTAAATTAAAAAAAGAATGAAGGTTAAAGATCAGAAAGTAACGCCATACGGAAGTTATGAAGCTACATAATTACAAAAGGGTGTATTTTTCTTCATTCGTTCGTTCTCTCTCTCTCTCTCTCTCTCTCTCTCTCTCTCTCTCTCTCTCTCTCTCTCTCTCTCTCTCTCTCTCTCTCCTTACTGTCTTTTAGTCAACGCTGGTCTAGCTTCTTTCGTCAATGAGAGACCAGTCAGCCTGGTGTGACAATCTCTATATATTTACATATTTATCTACTGCTCTTTCTCTCTCTCTCTCTTTCTCTCTCTCTCTCTCTCTCTCTCTCTCTTTCTCATTATTTCTAATGCATATGGAAATAATATACCTCTCATTACTGTTATTCTTAGTTTTAAATAAACATCATCAAAAACTGAACGTTGGTGTCCGTACACTTTTGTGTCCAAACATTATCAACAGATCGGTTTCACGACGACGTCAATAGCAATGTCAACACGTGTACATAAATTTTTTATACACGTTTGGTAGTTGAAAGTTAAACACTGTTACGTCAGACATTGGAGATAATTGAATGATTTTATATTGAATTATAATAATTTACATGGACAGCAGATAACGACTCTTTCGTATTAGAAAATCAATAACTCATGAAAAATATGTAAATGAGTTCTTTGCAAAACCGGTTAAACTCAATTTAAGCGAACTTCTACCAATATCGCACCTACTCTTTTTACATTTGTTTAGTTTTTTTTTATAAATTAATATCGATTGAACCTAAAACTGCCAGATTATCACCAAAAAATAAATTAGCAAACTGTTCATTTTCAAGCATTGTGCCAGGAGGGGGGGGGGGGGCATTGCGCCATCCACCCTAATAGTAAAACGATACTCTATAATCGAATTAGTTCCAGATATAAGAAGTTAGGACTTTCAAAATGGTGTTCATTTGTGCGGTTTTTCCTCGTGGCTTTCATTGTATTCAAAAAGGACTGAGTTGACAATAATATGTGCGATTTTTTTAATCTGGTGCTAATGACAATTTTTATTGTTGGTTAGTTGATTGTTTTTGTTTTACGGCATATCAACCCTTTTCAAGTTATTTAATGTCGAATCCAGTTATTTGGAAGAATAACATTTTAATAAATATATTTGTTTTTTTGTTGTTTTTTTTTCAAGTCGGTTTCTATTTAACCCATAGTTGGGACCCTAACAGGTACCACCACTCCGAGTCAGAGTGGACCTGGGAGCAACGACAATTAAAGGGTGGTTCCACACTCCTCAAAGCCCGCAAGCTGGGGCCTCACCATCGGATATAGTTTAAGGTCATATCCAGGACCAATTACTATGGAGTGTAGGACATTCAGCTAAAACTTATATTGCAATCTATTGCAAACAACTGAAAATAAAATGCGTTTTCTTTGATACAGATATATATCAAGACCTAGATATTCGCATGATCTATAATCAATACGTTCTAAATACAAATATATACTTTACAATTTATGCCAAATATATATATATATATATATACATATCCATGTTACTATCATATATATATATATATATATATACATTTTAACATGAGATATATATATACACACATATATATCTTTATATATATATATATATATATATATATATATATATATATATATATATATATATATATAAGCTCTACTCTCTATTGGGTATTGAGTTTTTAATTCGATTGGGATTAAATTTTCCATATATAAATACTGTTATTTATATTAGTTTGAAGTTTACCATTGCGTATATCAGGGAAACACTATCCCTTTGATTTAATATATATATTTACCTATATATATATATATATATATATATATATATATATATATATATATATAATATAAAGCTGAATGTGTGTGTGTGTGTGTGTGTGTGGTCACGAATAGGATCCTATATTGTTGACTATTTTAAAAACTGATTACATATAATGATAGAAGATGTATCGAGACACAGGAATGTGTATGCTTGATCTGGCAGAACGGTGGTTCATTAAAATTGTGGGGTCTGCGTTCGCGCCCGTTCAACAAAGTATGGAAATAAAAAATTTAAAAATTTAAAAAAAAAAAATTACAAGTGTTTTTGATATAGATGTACATTTTTGATAAGTGTGTTTTAACTTAAATAGAGATGGTATAATAAAATTGTGGGGTCTGTGTTCGGGCCTGGCCTCCATAGAATGGAAATAGGCACAAACTTTAATAAAGACTTTTCATATCTTTCTGCGTAAGTATACTTTGATAATTATGTTTCCGTTTGAAGAAATAGGGTATAATAAAATTATGGGGTGTTCGTTCGCGCCTGACCTCCATAGAATGGAAATATGTCACAAAGTTTAACAAGGTTTTTAAAGATAGATCCACAGAATATTGTGAAAAGTGTTTCAGTGTGAACAGGAATGGTATAATAAATTATGGGGTTTATCTATTTTCTTTTTACTTTCATCATATTTTCCTTCGAAGCTATCTCTTTACAACCCTTCCTTTTCATAACCTATCATACTTTAATAAATCAGAGTCCATTTTCTGTAGGCCGTTTTTTAACCCAGTCAACGACGGGTACTTTTGCTAGTATATATATATATATATATATATATATATATATATATATATATATATATATATATATATATATATATATATATATGTGTGTGTGTGTGTGTGTGTATATATATATATATATATATATATATATATATATATATAGTCCAGGTTGAAGGACGAAATTAAACAATGTTATTGATAGTGCTCGATAAGAAAGGTAAGACATGTTTTTATTAATTTTAAACAAATTACAAACACGCACATGCAAGCACACACACACGCACGCATACATACCCCGCCACACACACACACACAAATATATATATATATATATATATATATATATAATGGACTCTCCTGTCGATTTCGACGTATGAGGTTCCGCCAATACAATTAAGTTGATCAGAAATCCATAAAGATGATTTGTTTATAATGGTGAAGATTTTGTGTAGAACTTGCCACATTAGTTGGTATTACTGCTAATCTTTGTCCTTGCAAATGGAAAGAGTATACAGTAGACCGCAGGTTTTTACATCAGAGTTTCCTTCTTCTCTAGATGCATGTCTTAACGTAGACGGGGGGAGTATCCCTCCCAGTGAATTAATGCGCCCTCAGATACCAACCTGGAAATTTCTACAACTCGGCACGGTACATAAAGCGCCTAATCTTCCCAAATAGTCACTCATCTGTTACTGACCAGACTCAACACTGCTTAACTTCGGTGTTCTGGCGAGAACCGGTGTTTCAACGTTATTGTGCCGCACATGTAAACAAATTACATACATAGTTGCGACAATAACAAAGCTAATGCTTCGTTGCAAAATGTGTCCCTTGTGTAACATCAGCTAAGGACATATGGATATCAGAAATTTAGAAACTATCCGTCTTTAACGTTCAAATATACATTTGCGCATGCGTATAGTCTATTTACGTCTGCTAAGTTCTAATTAATTAATTTTGACCTCTTAGCAGCTATTTTAAAACGAAATTTATATTTCCTCAAAGCCTCTTGCCTTGATAGAGAGGAGACAAGAATTTGCTATGGTTTCAAATGGTCTAAAATAACAGCAAGGGGAGACTTATTTCCAAATATTTCTCACATGCTATATCGCCCCTCTTTTGGAAATAGGGTACGATTATGAATATCTCGATGAAATACATTTATACATTTTATGAAATGTTCTGTATGTATAAAGAGCAAAGAGGGGAGATAAAACATATGAGAAATATTTGGAATCAAGTCTCCCCTTGCTGTTATCTCAGATCATGTGAAACTATAGTAGCAAGTTTTCGTCTTCCCTCTATAAAGGCCAGAGCTTGGAGGAAAATATCAGATATGTTTTATCCATATGCAAAACTAGGAAAACAGATGACTATAATTAAAGTGTTGGTAAAGGTGCAGTATCTTACCACACACGGAAAAATTCTTTTAAAATTATCACTATACTCCATTTCTTTAAAAAGTATTTGCCGCCGAAAGGGCAAATGCCACATAGCACATGACACATTTCAGGTCATTAGCCTTCCAGCAAGCCTTCATTTGTTAAATTCTGATCAGTAGTAACTGAGATTTCGAACTTATACAATCGTCTCAAAAAGTAGTGTATATATATATATATATATATATATATATATATATATATATATATATATATATATATATCGTCCTAGCAAACCAGCTTTAGTTAAGCTGCTTTGTAATGAATTTTGCTTAGGACTTTTTGCTTGGTTGTCTCCCTTGTAGCCTTACCAGGCCACTAATATATATATAACCGTATGTTATATATATATATATATATATATATAACCGTATGTTGGGTTGCAATACCCATTACAAGGTCATTTGAGTTTTATAATTATATATATATATATATATATATATATATATATATATATATAATTATAAAACTCAAATGACCTTGTAATGGGTATTGCAACTCAACACACGGTTTACGACTTCCGGTTGCGCATGCATACATAAACATAAACCCATAACAGCGTAAACAAATGAACACAGATCGCTGGATTGGTTTCGTTTGAACAATCGGACGTCCTTAGAAAAGAGTATATCTTAAATTTATTAAATAAAAAACTTCAAGATATGGGAAGCAAACGAAAACGTGATTAAATAATGCGTATAATCATCGACCTGTTTCATATATACGATATATATTATACTAAATAATCAACATGACAATAAAACGTATTGTTTTACTGTGTACGTTTTCAGCATCGCAATTGTTTTAGCGTTTAAATTATCCGAATAAACAAATGTTTATACTTTCCTTGTTTTTACATCGTTCATTTCCGTATTACGTTTAAGTGATCTTAACGCAATTTTCTTATAAATAAATCTACTTTAAACCGTTGAGAACCATAAGAGCATGTTACAACGGGGATTTATCCTTCCTTTTTTTAATTTATTCTCTATTTTTAATACACTTTTCTTAAAAATATTCATACATTTTCTTTTATACTAAGAAAATAAATAAATAACCCCGAAAATGTGTTTTTTGTTCAATTGCGTTACAAATAAATAATCAACGTGACAATAAAATACAATTTTATTGTGTATGTTTTCAGCGTCCTAATTGTTTTTTTTTCGCGTTTAAATTAAAAGATATATCAAAATTTGCATTTATCTTTACACATTATGATATCTGTTCAGTGCACACCTATAAGTATGGCAAACCACTTATAATTCAATGGTTGTAAGATTTTTTTCGTTTTTCAAAAATAAACAATTATAAACAGAACGACTCATAGAAATCTATCTATATTCTTTTTTTCATTTAAATATACTTTCATAGAAGTGTTTCTGTTATGTCACAAAAAGCTATTTTCTTTACGTCACAAATATCACGTTCATACATTAATTCCATAGCTAATATATCATACTGACCCAATGGGTCACGGGTAGTTTACTATATATATATGTGTGTGTGTGTGTGTATATATGTGGGTGTGGGTATATATATATATATGTGTGTGTGTGTGTGTATATATATATACGTGGATGTGTATATATTTGTGTCTGTATATATATATATATATATATATATATATATATATATTATTTACTTGAATTTTCTATTTTCAGTATTTACGAGATGAACTATACATATTTCGATGTAGCGTGACTTATACGAATATATTTTTCCAGTCAGCACGGGCGCAGCAGTGATTTCACTCATGACACGAGTTTGTAGTGTAATTTAAATCTTGTCGGTAGCTTAATACGTGATGCTTCGCCAGGCCGATCAAGGGTATTTTTATCGTTACGCCATCACTAGATGGGGAACCTACCACGGCTTAAGAGAGTCTCATCCACTCCCGAAAGAAGGATAGTCGTCGCCAGTTTCTCAGCCTGTTACATACAGCGTCCCGCCTTTCCAAATGGTCACCTATATGGTGCTAGCCCCGCTCAACGTTGCTTAACTCCGGTGATCTTGACTCGGTGTGTCAACGTTATAATGCCGTATATATGAATATATTTTAAACACACACACATATATATATGTATATGTGTTTGTGTGTGTATGTGCATAAAAAATCAATACGAACGATATATAAATTATTATATCTTTCCTGTATTTATTTCCTATATATTTATGTCCTAATATAAACTTTTATATTCTTTTCGTATTGCTTTTTATCCAAAAATATTTCTATACACCAAAAGAAATACACGTAGATACAGCATGCCATATATATATATATATATATATATATATATATATATATATATATATATATATATATATATATATATATATATAGTCAGTGAAAGTTCACAGCTTTCTATCCTGGTCAGTGTTCTATTGTTTATGTGTGTATATATATATATATATATATATATATATATATATATATATTGGATGTTTTAGTTTGTTAAAACGGAACAAAGTTATAACCTGTTGCGGTTGAATGAGTGCTTTATGTTATACTAAACTACTGACACGTACTATTCTGAGAAATTGAAAAATCAATAAACAGTGAGATGGGAAAGTATCTTATACATTATAAGATTTTTATATATTCAAAGATAGTTTAATCGTCTTTAGCTATAGATTATTCTTTGTATATGTTTATATATCGTTTTTATTTAATTTCATCGATAAAACAAAATAGTTTTTTTTGGGGGGGGGCCTTTATTCTGATTTACGCACATCTAATAAGAATTTGAAATTATTTTTATTCTGCAATAAATTCAAAACCTATTTATCATACGTATAAATTTATTCACTTTTTCAGTTATAAAGTGCTTGTTTTATTACTTGATTTCTTTCTATCCACATTATTTTCGCGTCGCGGAACATCGCGTATGTTATGTGTAGATAGTACTGTTACTTGCGATTACGCATTGACCTTAAGTACATTTTTAATAACGCACACCACACTCTGTGAACTTCTACATTGCAAACATAATATATGAAGAGATAGACAGAAAGAAAGAGAAGTTGAGATCGAGATGGGGGTGGGTAGAGACAAAAGAAAAGATCGAAATGAAAAGTGTCGTTATTCATGTATAGGCTTCAAGTTTGCAACTCTGTAACATCGACACTTATACAAGCAACATATCCATACACATACATAGAAAGATAGCGATTAAGACAGACGTGCATGAATAGATGTGGATAGTGTCAATTCGGGGTCAGAGATTGTAGCTCCAATACAGGTATGTAAAAACAGTCAAGTTAAGATAAAGACAAAAAATGTATATGAAGAAACTAAACATAGAGAATTGGAAAATATTAGGAAAAGAGTCGAAAAACCATACACGAGTAATGCCGGATATAAATCGAAAAGAGGCTTGCCTTTTTTCTGTTGTTCTCGCCTTTCGGGCTGGGATCAAACTGTAGTGTCTGTTCCGGTCACTGAGGTGTGACCGACAGACGTGTTATAGTAAATGTCTTAAAGCGGTCTCATGAAGATATGAGGAGGGGCCAGTCATTAGGGTCTGTGTAGCAAGAAGAAAATCATACCTGAGATGTTGGATCTGGGTGTGGCTCCTTTCTTTTCTCAAGATGATCTCTTCACCCTGGTGGCATTCTGGTGGGATCTTCATTTCTTTGTCCTCAGGGCCGCCTTTCGACAAGACATTTATGAAGGCATTTATGGCAGACACAAGAAAAACGACACGCGACACAATTGTAATATACGTAAGGTATAACTAACTATTTTATTTTACATTAGAGATACAATATATATTACAAAAAAAAACAATTTAAAAGTGGACAATAGGCTTTTCAAAGCTAACTAACCTACCCTAACTAGTGTTGAGGGAGGGGGTGCCCACCCCTCATTTACGGAGAGACAGACTATGCGTCCTCACATCATGGTGGTCGTGCAGGAAAGAGACAGAAAGATAGCAAGGGAATTATGGGAAGGGATTTCTTTGTATCTCTACGCTCATGGGCAAATTACCACCCGTCCATGATGCAGAGTGTGTTAGAAACAGTGGCACAAGGAAATAGTGCCACATCCCTCCCTATGCAATCCGAAATTTATGAGTATTCATAAATTTCAGAAGTCCCTAATTTTCCGTGAATGGTGCGTCAGCCGGCCGTCAGCAATCAATGTCCCCATGCTGTACGTTCCATTAGGAACTCAGTAAAGTAAGTTATCTTTTTCCACCAGGCTCCTGGTAGACTGGTATACTTCTTCAAATACCAGAGAGGGTAATCATCCTCGTCCTCCATCGAGGCAATGGCATCATGATTTCAGTAACTGGATTTACACTTTCTTAAGCAACCAGTATAATATTTTTTTAACAAGGCCGGATTTTACGTGAGTTCATCACGCCGACCTATACGTATTTGACTAAGCCGGATTTTATGTGAGTTTATCACGCCGACCTATACGTATTTGACTAAGCCGGAGTTTACGTGAGTTTATAACGCCGACCTATACGTATTTGACTAAGCCGGATTTTATATGAGTTTATCACGCCGACCTATACGTATTTCACTAAACCGGATTCTACGTGAGTTTATCACGCCGACCTATACGTATTTCACTAAGCCGGATTTTACGTGAGTTTATCACGCCGACCTATACGTTTTTTAATTTAGTCTGCATAACATTATTTTCGTAACTGGATTTACGCTCCCTTCAGCAACCAGTATAATGTATTTTAACCAAGTCGGTGTTACGTGACCTCATCACGCCGACCTATCTGTATTCCAAGTTATTACTTCAGTTACTGGACTTACGCTCTCTTCAGCAACCAGCATAATGTATTTTAAATAAGTCGGGGTTACGTGACCTCATCACGCCGACCTATATGGATTTAGTAAAACCTCGGTCTTCAGAGGTTCTAATCCAATTTAATTCTGTTAGAGCACGGAGACTGCCGCCGAGCGACCAATAAAAACTATCCACCAAGGAATATTTATTAATTATATAAAGAATTAATTAAGAAGGCCAATCAGCCTTCATGAGTTAGAATACTCAATTAGGGCAAAAAAATTAAAAAATAAACAATTCAGAAACCTGGTATACATTAAATCAATGAAATAGGGGGGTAACATTTTTTTTTCTTAAAAAAAGAAAACATTTTTTAAAAAATCATTTCAGAGCACCTCAGTCACAATTAGAATTTGTTTACACAATGCAAACGCATTACAAGTTATTACATTTATAATTTACTTTTTCCCAAATTTCAATGTACATTTAAAAAGTATGTGTATTTTTTTCAAAACTTGATTTACAAAAGATCATTAAAATTTGATTCCCAAATTTAAAAATTATTTCAAGTATTTTGGTTCATCGTTAAAATCAATGTATGTTAGTTAACTTCTTTCCAAAATAATTCGCATTATTTTAAAAACAATCTTCTCAAAAGGTCATAAACTTCGAATAGATCCATTTTTCGTAATACAATTCAAAATTATTCTAAACATTTGGTTCATTATTAAAATTAATCTTCCTAAAAGATCATAGAAAATTCATTTTGAATCAATTTACCCTTCACAATGAGATTCAGAAACATCCCAAAACTTTTTCATTTCGTAATTATTATTTTTAAAATTCAGTGTACATTTAAAGTTAATTAATTGATTCTTAAAAATCATTTTTTCTTATAGACCATTATCAAGGTCATTTCGAATTCAGAAACTTTTCACGTTAATTAACTTTTTTTTTCAAAGTAATTATTTTATTATTTAAAAGCAACTCTTTTCCTAAACTCACTCACAAGGATTATTTCGAATTAATAAACTCCCGCCACACCTGGGAGTCACATTAGTTAACGACCAGTTCTGTATAGTTAACAGCTCGAATAAATTAAAGTTTCAATTAAAAATAGATCTTTCTAGACTGAGGAAATCTTTTTTTTCTTCAGAATTAATTCAATTTTACGTATATACCCCTCAGTCAATATTTCAGGGACCCCTATCATACGGTCCAATTTCAAATAAACCTTCAATTAAAGAATTCGCTCGAATAATTCTTCCTTAAAAATAATCTAGAATTCAGGAAAATTTCTTTCGTTAGTCAAATAATATTTCCTTAGAAATTATAAAAAAATCAGAGAATATTCGAAATGTAGTAGCATAATTTTTCTTAAAAAAAACTATGAACATTTCAGAGAACTCTTAAAAAATTAACGTAATCATGTAACAGTTGGCTTTTCCAAACACGCGAAGATTTCAAAAAAGTACTTCAAGTTCTGTTTGAATAATTGTCTCTGTTTTTATTTTTAATAAAAAAACAATTGAAGACATCATTTAATGTAATCTAACGAAGCATAAATAATTTTGTTCTTTAAACTTGGTAGAAAAATTTAAAAAACTCCAAGTTAATTCGTTATTATATGCCCTCCTGCAATCAGCCATGGGGGTTTAGCTATACAATCATTAAAACGCAAGAGTAGAGAAAGTGAATGAGGGGAAAAAGAAGGGGATAGAGAGAGAGCGATGCCATTACACACCCCACCATCCTCATAACACCATTACATAATAACAAAAAAATGTCTTCGACGATTTTAAAAGTCACTCCCTCGTCCTCACAGGTAAGGGAATGAGAGAGAGATAGAGAGAAGAAGAGAGAGAGAGAGGCAGGTAGCGTTGTTCTCCCACCATCCCTCAACACCCTCACAAACACCATGACGAGGTCATGTGCGGCCATTGTTTTAAACAAATGAGTGACAGGTTTCCACGAGTTTAAAAAAAATAACAAAATAGAAAAACAATCTTATTTTGAACAATTTTGTAAAATCCATTCTCACACAAAACTTTCATATTATCTAACCCCAATTTTTTTTTTTTTTTTGCCAGTAACATTTTTTTCTTCTTTTCTTTTTAAACGGACAAAACATCAATAAAAAAAACATCAATTAAAAAAAAAGTCCCGTTATGGTTCAACGTTAATTGTTACCTAACCCGAAAAAGGACATATCAACTGTTCATGACACAGTGCCGAGACAAAGTTCCATTTTCTCAAATCCAAACTGAAAAAGTCATTAAAATTCTACAAAGTTCTTACATTTGAAAAGTCAAAAGCAATTTTTTTTTAAAAAAGTCCTATATTTTTATAAACCTGAAATAAAGATCAGAAAAAAAAATGTTAGGTATCCTTTTATTCTTTCCTTTTTTTTTTTCTTTTTTAAATTTATTTTTCGAGCTTCGTGTTTGAAGGATTTTTTTTTCTTTTTCTTTCATGTAATAACAAGATGCATAGATATACACACATATAGATATATATCCTGAGAGCGACAGAAAGAGAGAAAGCGTGAGAGAGAAAGAGATATTGCATATTCTAGAGACACTTTTTTCTCGTCTCTGTTTTTTTTTGTGTAGGACACATTTCTTACTTTTTTTTTCGAAGGGTTATTTTTCAATACTCTTTTTTTAAAATCGATCTTTTGTAAACTGTTTTTTTTTTGTAGGTGCAAGACAATTTTTTGTTCAGGTTCTGAATTTTCTTTTTGAGTGCGTGTTTTTTTTTGTGCGCGTGTGTACTGGTCTGCCATTTTTTTTTAATTTTGCCAGAAATAATAGTTTTTTCCGTTTTTAAAGACCGTGGACCATTTTTTTTATTCGATTCGTCTAGTGGTCGTTATTTTTGGTTGTGCCGTGGGTTTAAGGGTCGAAATTATTTCCATGCTGGGAAACAATATATCCAGGTCACGGCACCAGTTATACCACTATCAGCCGGTCACTGAGGTCTGACCGACAGACGTGTTATAGTAAATGTCTTAAAGCGGTCTCATGAAGATATGAGGATGGGCCAGTCATTAGGGTCTGTGTAGCAAGAAGAAAATCATACCTGAGATGTTGGATCTGGGTGTGGCTCCTTTCTTTTCTCAAGATGGTCTCTTCACCCTGGTGGCATTCTGGTGGGAATCTTCATTTCTTTGTCCTCAGGGCCGCCTTTCGACAAGACATTTATGAAGGCATTTATGGCAGACACAAGGAAAACGACACGCGACACAATTGTAATATACATAAGGTATAACTAACTATTTTATTTTACATTAGAGATACAATATTTTACAAAAAAAAACAATTTAAAAGTGGACAATAGGCTTTTCAAAGCTAACTAACCTACCCTAACTAGTTTTGAGGGAGGGGTTGCCCCCCTCATTTACGGAGAGACAGACTATGCGTCCTCACATCATGGTGGTCGTGCAGGAAAGAGACAGAAAGATAGCAAGGGAATTATGGGAAGGGATGTCTTTGTATCTCTACGCTCATGGGCAAATTACCACCCGTCCATGCTGCAGAGAATGTTAGAAACAGTGGCACAAGGAAATAGTGCCACACTGCAAGCAAAGACCATATGTGGGGGTAACCCCACATATAAGACCTTGGTCAATTAGAGGTAACCCTTCAAACCCATTGTCACTATCCAGCTCCCCTACTCCCCGAGGAGCTGGTACACATTTCCCTTTTAACCTCTCATATTAAATATCGGCCTTGTGCCTAATTTGCTCGGTCGGGGAGCAAATAAATACATTGGCCTTCGGGCCGGGATCAAAATGCTGTATCTGTCCCCTTCACTCCTCACATTAAAAATCGGCCTTGTGCCTTATTTGCTCGACGGGGGAGCAAATAAATACCTTGCCTATTTTCTGTTGGTCTTGGAATTGTTTGCCAAGTTCACAGTGTAGTATCTGTTCCGACAGATACTGCAAACAAAGACCATATGTGGTGGAAACTCCACATATAAGACCTTGGTCAATGTAGGGGAAACCCTTCATACCAAT
Source organism: Euprymna scolopes (assembly GCF_053919585.1). Taxonomy (NCBI): domain Eukaryota; kingdom Metazoa; phylum Mollusca; class Cephalopoda; order Sepiida; family Sepiolidae; genus Euprymna; species Euprymna scolopes. The sequence goes on from NC_136495.1 coordinate 127,772,228, forward strand.
TGTCACTATCCAGCTCCTACCCCCCAGGGAGTTGGTCCCCATTTCCCCTTCACTCCTCACTTTAAAAATTGGCCTTGTGCCTAATTTGCCCGGTGGGGGAGCAAATAAATACCAACCCTTCATACCAATTGTCCCTATCCAGCTCCCCTACTCCCCGGGGAGTTAGTCCCCATTTCCCCTTCACTCCTCACATTAAAAATCGGCCTTGTGCCTTATTTGCTCGGTGAGGGAGCAAATAAATACCCTGTTGTTCTTGGCCTTCGGACCGGGATCAAAGTGTAGTATCTGTTCTGCAGATGCTGCACTTTAGGTAATTTGTCCCAGTCAATGGAGGGGAAACCATCTATTTTGTACAATTCCTATTTTTGAACCCAACCAAATTGCGAATTTTCCATTTTTTCGAGGAGCTGGTTTAACCCCACTTTAAAAACGACCTTGTGTCACATTTTTCTTTGGTGGGAAAGCAAATACATACTAATAAATACCCTGTTGTTCTTGGCCTTCGGGCCGGGATCAAAGTGTAGTATCTGACTTCAGATGTTGCACGTAAGGTAATTTGTCCCAGTCAATGGAGGGGAAACCCTCTATACTGAGACAATTACTATTTTTGGATTCAACCAGAGTGCCCCTTTTGCTTTTTTTCGGGGAGCTGGTTTAAGGCGACATAAAAACGACCTCGTGTCACATTTTGCTTTGGTAGGAAAGCAAATAAATACTAATAGAAACAATAGAACACTGACCAGGAGAAAAACGTGTGCACTGTTACTGGCAGACGTATAAAGAGGGGAAAGACAGAAGTTACGCGACTGAACATCAGAAAGGGTGGAAAAGAAGACAGTTGGGAAATAAAAAAACAAAAGAAGACGAGGTAGAAAAAACGTATACTGAGAAAAATATAGATACGCAGAGTGCCTCAAAGAGACGGAGATAGTTACAGTAAGTGAAAGTCAGAAACTGGCAGAAATATAGATTTTAAAAAAAACTGCTTAGAAACACCAATCCGAGAGGAGGTGAAGATGTGGGTGAAGAGTACATAGATAGATATATAGGTAGTATGATACATAGATACTTACTTAAAAAGCAGAGAGAAGGTGGAACTATTTACAAGAAGGTGGGGACAGATACAACAGCCAGAGTAGCAGATATATTGACACTAAAAGATTTAAAGAGAATGACATTATGAGAAAGGCAAACATCATATAAGGAGTGCGTACATGAGATAGAAAGGGTGGTTGAGACAAAGAGAGGGTGAGAGGCATACAAAAGAGAGACATTCACGATTACAGGAAAGCAAGTATATAGAACTAGAGAGATGCAAGCACGATTAATAAGGAAAAGTTTCCAGTAAGTCATAAATACAACGATATAAAGATAGAATACTAAAAATAGAGGGTAATATTTAGAGAGACAGATAGACAACAGGTAAAAAGAAAGAGGAAGAAAGAAAGACAAACGGATAGTGGGAAGACGTCTAATCATGTGTTGGAAGAAGAATATGTTTTAGAACGTGTAATATGAATATGTATTTTTATATTTTTACACTTAGCATGGTCATTGATAAGAATATAGCGGCCAGCTTAATATCTGTAGACACGCGCTGTAGAATTATCAATACACATGGGAACAGTATCAATCGACACTTGCCAGCATCGCTAGAAGAGAAATATCAGAGCGAAGGCATTGCTTCAAATAAATAATCTACTGCCTGTTGCAGGTGGAAGAGGCGAATACGAATATTTCAGTTTCTACAGGTGTTGCATGTGAGGTTTGCCGCATTATCCTAATACCTCATAAGAAATGTATCATATAATATATAATGTTGGACCTAAATAGCATTGAAACTGACAAATAAACTTGGATTTTGAATAGCCGTTTTTCTATTTGTATCATGTTAATTGGAATAACCTAATGTACGATACTACAGGGTTTTGGGGTTTTTTTTTTCAAATTACAATTAAATTTAAAATAAATATTTAATCTGATCTGAAAAATTTATAGTAAGTAGAAATTCTTACAGAACGACCAGCTAAAAGCAACAATAACTCTTCAGTGACTACTGTTGCTACCGATTCGAAAAGAGAAGTAACAAGTGAAACAGAGAGAATGAAAACATAAAAGGGAGATAATTAGGGTGATTTTATTGAAAGCAGACGAATTTCGTACATTGTTATTACATATGTGTTTATGGGGGAAAACAAAAGATTGAAATTAAACAAAGTACAAGTAAATTTATTGAAAGCCTGGAGAAATCATGGTAAGATAATATGGTTAAACTTAAACATGGAAAAGTAAATAACTAGTTGTTAAAACTGGAAGAAAGAACAAGTTATTCTAGTTAAAAATATAATAAATTTATAACTTATAATATTGCAGCATTAAGATTTTCTAGATTCAATTTAACATTATATAATCAAGTCTTAATGCTGCAATATTTTAAGTTATAAAATCATTATATTTTTTACTAGAATATATTGTCTTGTTCTTTTTACGGTTTTAACAACTAGTCTTTTACGTTTCCATGTTTAAGCTTAACCATATTACTTTTCATTCTCTCATTTTTCTATTGTAACATACATATATCTAACGTGTATATATATATATATATAGAGAGAGAGTGAGAGAGAGACAGACAGACAGAGAGAGAGATAGAGAGTTAGTTTAGAAAACATATATGGCAATTTAGCTAAACACCTCATGATAAATGCATTTTTAATGATTGCATGTGTATGGTAAAAAAGCTACACATAATGTTCTGCGTTTCATCTTCATGTTAATTCGTCAGGCTATTGCAATAACCTGACGTATCCTCACAAATTAGGAAGTAAAAAGATGGAAAAGGGACGAAAACCTCTTTAAGCTACGGCATTTCGAAGCTAAATGCATATAATCAGTATAGTGAAAAAGCCAGCGTTATGCAAATATAAAGATATAAAAATAAAACCTGGCTTAAGAACATTTATATTAGAAATTAAAAATGCATAAAAATGTATTTAAAAAAATGTTCACACTATACAGAAATGTGTATGTAGTAGGGATTTAGAAGGCTATCACAATGCGATGAATGAAATATAGTCGTTGTTGGTAAAAGAAGACGAGAACAAGTGGCGATTTACAAATTAACAAGTGCATACATATATGTCTATATATGTATATATATATATATATATATTAGTTAAAATGTCTTACTTGTTATGTCTGCGACAATATCCATTATTAATTTCGGAAAAAAATCCTCTTTTCAAATGTTGGATGTAACAGATCGATTCAAAGAATGCTAGATGATGGAGCGGAAGTTGGATAGCTGTGTGGGGCCTCGGAGCAAATGTGAGGAGGGGAAGATTTATGTATGGTCTGATTAGGTAATTAACATGTTTATATTTTTATTTATTTTTTTTATTTTTTTTAGTTTATAACTTGTTGTTTAAGCGTGAGCTTTTTTAAAAATTTTGTATGTTCTCTATTTTGTTGTCTTTATTATTATTAATATTTATTTATTTTTATTTTATTTTATTGCCTGCTGATATGTGGATGCCTTGGGTTATCTAGATCACGTAAGTCTCTAGTAGGCTGCGTCCGGTTAGCTTTTGAAGGATAAAAGTAGGGGTGGGATGTGAGAGAGGAGGGGAGGTAGGGTGCGGGGTGGTGCGCTCCCAGTCCACTGCTGGGTGTTTAGGTTAGTGTTCCCAGGAGTAGGAGGATAGATGGGACAGGGGCACTGGGATGACATTCCTTGAGAGTTGTTAATTTATTTGTTTTCATTTTGTTTACAGAAATATGTAAGTAAATGTCAATAGGAAAAAAATGCGTCTATATTATTAGGAAATAAAAAATAATAATACAGAAGGTAAAACAAATAGAAGAGAATAGTTATTAAGGGGGTGGAAATAAATAAAACGAAGAGTAAAAAATTTTTTGTAAAAATGAAAAGAGAGAAAAAGGCCAATTTTTTTAGATGTCCATGTAAGGCACTTGAAATGGCGTTTTGAAGAAAGATGGTGAGGATCTAATCCAAAATCCTTGGATTGGAAGATCCTCAAGATAATCTAATATGTTGTAAATACATTCGCTATATTAGGATATATTGGCATATCCGCAGAATTAGTGTGTATTAAAGGTGTAGTATATCATAAAAACACAGTAAAATGTTAAAGTTTAGATTCACCAGAAAATTTCAGACTCCATTAGACTTCTTTGAAAATCTCTTAAGAAAACATCTATTACAGACAAACTAGTTTTTGACCTTGGAGTTGCATTTTTTTTTACTGCATTACATCACGTGTCTCCATGCCTTGTCTGAAGTGATTTCCATAAAAAATATCCTACCTTGTAGCATCTTTTTGATGCCTATAAACAAACAGCAGTCAAGTAGGTCCAGAGTTGGAAGAGAGGTTTTATGCGGGAGAAATTTTAAGTTTAATTCATGTAGTTTGCCTGTTAGTTTTACGAGAAATTCACCGTTTATCAAGATCAGAAGGCCATTTAAGGACAATGGTTAATGAATCTACGGTAATTATCGGAACAACTTCATAGCATTCATTATTAGTTGGAATTTAGTATAATTTGATTAAATAAGGGGATGTTTAGCGAGAACTTGTTTATATTTAACTCGAAAACGACCATAGTGTAGTCAACTGGAAAGCACACCAGACGGCCAGTTCTAGGAAAGAAGTTTGTTCATGGAATCCACGTTCAGATTTAGTCACAAATTGAGAGTGAGGGAAAATTGTTCGAGTGTTTTCTAAGAGTTTCACAAGGGAGATCATAGATTGAAGCTTATGGGAGCATTTGCCATGAAAATAACGGTACAGCAGAGCTAGACTCGTGACGTCTCTTCTGTGGGACTCACCTACTAGGTTTCAAATACGCTTTTAAAGATCTCCGATCGGCTCTTCTGTAGGCATCACCTACTAGGTTTCGAATACGCTTTTAAACTGCTCTGATCGACTCTTGCACATATATCGCAACAGAACCCGATACTAGGACGTACTTTGCTCTTATAAAGGTAGAGGATTGCATCGCCAGTGAGATATCTATTGTAGGCAGATTTTATTATGTGTTTCCCTATAGATTAGGAGTAAAGTTCAGATCCAGAAGATTGTCGACACAGCTATTCTTCGAGGCAAAAGCTATCCATTGCAATTGTGGAAAGATGGGGGTTAGTACGTTGATTGTGGAAAGAGAGAAGCTTGGTTTTAAACACATAAAAGTCAATCAGATACCTTTTCTCCATTCTAACACGTGCTCAAAAGCAAAAAAGAAATAATGAGAGAGAGCTTAATCATTTCCTGCCTTTGAAGTATTGCCATGAGTGATAGTGTCGTATACATAAATATCTACAAATTATCTAAGAATGTGATTTCGGAGATCATTGATGAATATCAAGAAGGGAGTTGGGCTCAGGAAAGAAACCTCAGGGAAACCAGCGTTGATACTATGAGATCCTGATGTCTGCCCATCAATCACTACTCTTATAAAAAATCATTGATATAGAATAATTGAGAGGACATCCCCAGCTATTTCGCAGATGAAAATCTTGTGAGGAAGGCCTGTATGTTATACCCTAGCAAAATCCTTTCATATGTCAAGAGCAATTGCGATCAACTTGTGACTCGTTGAGGAAAAAAGCATTTTTATTCAATTGTTGTTGTTATTGACAATTTCTGGCTTCAAGTGTATCAATCCTCTATATATTAATAGGATAACGTGTGTGTTCTTTTGTGTGTCACACTTGCATCCGGGTCGTTTAATTGTTATGTTCTTCCATTTCTTGTCATAAATAATTCAACCAATAATTCTTTATAAGTTTTGGTTTCGGTTTCGACTATAGCTGATGGCACTTGAATCATTTTTTTATGAATAATTTTATCCAGAATTCTTCATAATTTTTCGTTTCGTTTTCGATTATGGGTGAAGGAACGCAAGTTATATAGTTATATACATATATTTTTTCATAAGGTGTTATTTTGGTTTCGATTCAAGCTAATGCACCTAAGTCATATGGATATATTTTTTATTCTTGAAATAACATATAAAAATCAACAGAACATTTACTCTATAATAATATATACGAAATCTGCAAGAATTAAAATATCATATTTAAGCATATTTTACGATCGGGCTTAGGTAAATATTTTTGGAGTTTTAACAAAAAAAAAAGCTACAATAATATCAGGGCGTCTCAATTTATACTGAACATCTACAGAATGGCAACATCAATATATTTCATATGAATGCGCCCCCTGTGGAATTTCCACAGGTCCCGCTAGTATTATATAATTTCGCTATTGATGATACTTTTTTCTGAACATAATGAATAAACATATTACCTCGAGAATCCCAACATACGCAGTACCAAATTTAAATGATTTGGGTCCTTGAATTTTCCATCGCCATGCGCTATATTAATGCTCTAGTGACCAGGATGTGACCCTGGTAAAATTGCGAGTCGCAAAACGTTATATTGATGGCTGCGAGAAGGAAGCGAACCATGGAAACTTCCATTCTAGACGAACTTAAAAGTAAAAAAAAATCGCTCAGGAAATATCCTGAAGAAATGAGAAATGAGAAATCCACGGCAAAACAAAGTTGTTTTTTTTTTAACTTTTACGAACTGATTTGTTCGCCTTTTTGTGACCAATACACACTTTTTTTTTTGTTTGACTGATACACATCAAGTGCACCTATCGTAGTTGGCTCAGTCATGCAATATTTCTACCTCGGGAGATCGTGTCAATTACAGGTCAGGGAATTATTTTTTTTTATTTTGACTGGAGTTGCTTTTTCCTAGTTATCGGTCTTGAGATTTGATCGTGTGTTGAAGAAAAAAAAGAGAGAGTGAAATTATTATTTGTTATGTCGTTAAGATAAATGAGAGAGAGAGAAAGAGTTGGTGTGCCGTTAATTGTCGTAATCGTCGCATTGTGAGAATTGATTTTTTTCAGCTGAAGAAAGAAGAAAGAAATGATCGTCAACTAATGCACCCAGCGTCATATCAACCCAGTTTTTATAAAAGTTACTGAGCCTGCGTCTCAGGACTTTGGTGGATATTTAAGCGGAACCACCTAGGACTACACTTGTAAGTGTGTGGACACTACGGTATTCTTCGTATTTAATCTTAACCGAGAGAGAGGTCGATTGGTTGGTTGGTTGTTTTTGTTTCACGGCATATCAATCCTTTTTCGGTTATTTAACGCCGAAGAATTTTGAAGAAAGTTTTTTTAATAGAATATATTTGTTGTTTTCAAGTCGGTTTCTATTTAACCCATAGTTGGGACCGTAACAGGTACTACCACTCCGGGTCAGAGTGGACCTGGGAGCAATGGCAATGTAAGGGTGGCTCTACACTCCCCAAAGCCTGCAAGCTAGGGTCTCACCACTAGAGATAGTTTAAGGTCATATCCAGAACCGAGAGAGAGAGAGAGAGAGAGGTCGAGTCTTCGCACTTGATTATAGATGATTATATTGTTCCATTAGATATCTCTACTGCTGGTGCATTTCCCTGCTTGCATAACAGTCCAAATACGATTTAAAATGGGGAAAGGTTATTCTTAAGCTTTTTATTGGTGTTATTATGTTAAATATTTAATAAATATTTGAAGTTGGATGCGGGGTGTCTATAGTGTTACTGTTTAAAAATCAAAAAAATAACCAAACTGATAAAAAAAATCAAGTAGGGATTATTCTCACCAATATGTCTTACATTTCACTCCAGTAAATAACCATTCACGAGACAAGCAGAAATGGCGATTTAATTTATATGTGCTCACCTGCCTAAATTATTTAACAAAGAATGTTAAATAATCATACAAATAATGTGAACATTTGAAAAAAAAAAAGTTTTAATACAAAATATCTAACCAATAAAAAATAAATGTTCGAAGCTAAAGCGAAATAATTCGCAAAGTATCAATAAATGATCTTCAATCATGATTGTGATTCAGAGTAGGGTAACCAAGGAAACAAAAAGCCCCTATAACAATATCTAAGGAAAAGATTTGTAAAACAAATGTGATAAAATTATTAAAAAGAAATAATAAAGTAAAAACGTGTTGGTTTATACTTTATTATCTCGTTTTTATCGATTAAAAATATTTTTAAACCTTACCACTCGGAAAGTCGGTTGTGCGTGGTACAGAAATCATTAACTTTTTGTCGTTTTTAATAATAATAGAATAACGATGATGACGATGATAATAATAATATTAACAATCATAGTAATAACATAATCATAATCAATATCATAATAATGATGATAACTGTGAGTGTGTCCTAGTGACAGTTATTTCCGTTAGCCTTCCTACACATGCGCCAAATCGACCATCTATTTTTTTTTCAAACTGATTCTACGTGTTTTGCATTTTGTAAAAATTACGCCAAGTCTTTTGACTAATCTCGTCGAGCTGGAACCAAATTAGCGCAGACCGGTTCAGTCAAGCTTCGCGGTTATCTCATTAACGCGAGTATAATGAAATTCTCGGGCGTTTGCCAAATAAAATAATTTAGAAAGAAAGATGGCGGTGGTGAAATGGAATAAGTTGAAGGCAGTGTTAGCTTTATAATGGCACGGTTGGCTTGATTTGCTTCTGTGATAAAGAGTAAAAGTCTTTTTATTTTCCATAAGGAAATAAAGCAGACAAAGTAAATTGAGTAAAAGAGACTGAAGTTGAAAAGATCAGATAAAAAAGAAGATTTTTTTTTTTTGGAAATGCAGATTTAAAGATAATGAGGAAATAAAGAGAAATGAAAACCAAAAGAAATAAATGATCTTTTAAAATTAGGCAGAGAAAAATGGCTGAAAGAAACTAAAATTAAGCAGACTAAAAAAATAGAGAAACAAAATTAATAAGAAAAAAAAGTGAAGGAAAAAAAAACGAAAAACGAGGAACAAGTGCGAATGAAGAAATGCGACTGGACTGAAAGTATACAGGAAGGAAAACAGAGGATTAAAAGACGAAAGGAAGAAAATAAAGGAGAAAAGATACAGTAATAAGTAAGGAGTCATAAGAATAGAATACAAAATTAATGGAGAATTTTTTATTAAAGCACAGATTATTGAACAATAAGAGAGATATAGAATTAAATGAATAGCGTAAGTAAGAAGGAGTATATGACAAGGGAAAGCGAGAATGAAAGAGGGAACATGTCGAACAGGAAGTTAAATGAAAAAATTAGAAACACAAGAAAAAAGTGAAAGAATTATACTCCAAAGAAAAATTACGAAGGACAACAGATATGGAATATTAAAGAGAAGAGGTTTTAAAATTACCGAAGAAATGGTGGAGCGATTAACGAGGAAAAGAAATTACAGACGATGAAAATAATGTACAATAACAAAAATAAAAAAAATATATACTGCAGCACAAAAACAAAGGTTATATAAAATGCCCGAAATACTTAAATGAAACACAAAGACAATTAATAGAAGAACGAAATCAACGAAAAGAAAGAAAATAACCGAAATAAAAACATTAAATATTTTAAAAGAGCAATTAAAACAAATGAACATAATTTTTTAAAAGTCAGCAATCAATTGATTTTAACTTTAAAATAACAAACAGAATTTACTTTCACTACTGACTAGAAAATATAATTTAAATGGCAGTTAAACTTTGATAAAAAGCAATACTGATGATTTGAAAATAAATTTATTTTTAGGTCAAGAAAATATTGGATTGGCTAAAAAAGTCTGGCCGTTTTTCTGTCGATATTAATGCAATTCATTTGGCACGCCAATTTTGAAATCCTGAAAATGTCTGCGATTTTTCTAATTGTCAAGCGACAATCTTGCTAATTTTTTCACTGTCGGTCATTTTATGCCGGTAAACGTGCCTCTCTCTGAAAATGTTCCGTTTTTGGAATCGTTCAAACCATTTCTGGCACACTCATTTATTAACAGCATTCTTTCCATACACAAGGCATATATTCATGAAAGTATACTGCTGGCACATCTGGGCAGGAGCTGCTAAAAACAGCCTATCCGGTCTTGACAGAGTATAAAATAGACTTAGTGGCTTCGTGGGGCATGCCCTTTTCTCTTCCCTGTAACCTCTCTCCCACAGAAGAGACATTGCAAGCCTGTCTTTGTTTTATTGTTATTTCCATGGCAAGTGCTCGTATGAGCTCCAATCTCTAGTCCCCCCTCGCCGATCTTTCACGATAAACACCCGTCAAGCTGAAATCACTGTCATTAATTTCACCACGCTCTATCTGTGCCTAAATCAAAACGTAGATTCCATGAGCAAAGCTTCTTTCTTAGAAGTGCACGACTGTGGAAATATCTTCCATTGGCCTCATTATTGAAAGTGATTTGGGCCCAGGATTGACACCTGAGAGACTCCAGCATCAATACTGTGGGCCTCTGATTTCTACCCATCAACCACCACTCCCATGAGCCCATCAAAGAGAAATGATTTAATGATTGAGAAACCCTTTCCAGTTATACCGTAGCTGGAAATCATGTGAAGTAGGCCCTTGTACATACCTTATCGAAGGCCTTTGATATGTCAAGAGCAATTCCCTAGAAAGGAAGCCTTTGTCGAGAAATTCACTAATCCTATGAGATATAACCGTTAGCACATCTGTGGTAGATCTTGCAGAACTGAAACCATATTGCATGTCACTAAGAAAGTTATTTCTGTTGAGGTGGTTGACTACTTCTCTATTTAATATGGATTGCAGCGGCTTACACATGACACACAGGAGACTTATTGGTCTGTACCAAAAAGGGAGATGATCTATCACCTGAATTCTTAAATACAGGGCATACTGATGAGCTTTTCCAGGGTGCTGGAAAGCACTTCTCCTTAAGGCAACGCTTAAACAGTTTCGTAAGTATGGGAGCAAGTTCTGGTTGACGCTTTTTCAACACTATAATTGGAATGCTTTACTGGAATCAAGGTTATTGATTATCTTGGCGACCTCACGCACAGATAATTGTATGTTGCATAGCATGTTGTCTGTTATAGGAGGAAATACGGGGAGTTGTGTGCCTTGGTCTCATAGGGTAGAATTAGCTGCAAAATTCTTGGCAAATAGTTTGGCCTTGTCTAATGCTAATGAGATGATCTCAGGTCCATTGATGATGGTTGGGACGCTTCTGTTCAGGATTTTCTTTGCTATTTGCCAAAACTGATGGGAACTCAGCCACTGCTCAGCTACTTTGGATTTAACGGACTGAGCATATAGCTCTCTTGCATTTTTATTACTTTTTTTACAGCGGTTACTGGCAGTCCCGAAAGCAGCTTCAGTCTTAGTACGTCTATTACGTTGGTAGCTTTCGAAAAAGTGATTTCTGTGCGCGATGGCATCAGCACATTCTGGGAGAAACATGGCTGGCTGTAAGGTTTTTGTTGGAATTTTTGGGTGGTATGAATCGGTCTATGCCTACAATTAACCATTCGGTCAGGTTTGATACTATAGAGGACACATCCTTTTTAAACATGAAATGCAGAGGTAGATCAGATATGAATGTACGGAAGCTATATCAGTAGGCATAGAGTATCGATATACTGTACAAGGGAGAGGTACGTCTGGAGACTTATTATATTTCAGTTTTATCTTTACTGATACAACCAAGTGGTCGGAGGATCTCAAAGGAGATAGAGCAGAACATGAACATAGCTCAGGGGAAGTTGTGAGAAAAGGGTCTAGAAGGCTTGCATACTGACCGGTAGTATCGGGCAAACGGGTGAGTTTGTGAATAACCTGAGTGAGGTCATAGACAATGGCAAAAACCTTGACAGAACCTCCCCTTCGTCATCTGTCTTATTTGAGTAGGTCAGCCATTCCACATAATGGACATTGAAGCAACCGCAAATGTGAATGTTAGCCGAATGAGGAGCTGACATGATGTGGTCAATTTTCTCAGATATACTCTTAAAGATAATAATTCCACTGTTTGGGGGCGCTGGAGGGCAAATATAAATGCGGTGATGCAAGCAAGTGCAACCCCGAAGCACATATAAGGTAAATTAGGGTATTTTCTGGAGATATCCCTACCACACGGAAAGTCATCTTTAATGTAGGCACATATTCCATGCCCATCGCGATCTTGGGGGTCAGATTTAGATGTTAAGTTAGAATATCCTTTAATTATGAACTCATCTAGGGAAGTGGTCGGACCTATGCGAGTTTTGCTTAGAAAGAATATGTCCGGTTTCGTCTCCTGTAATTGTGTTTCAACCTCTGGAAGGTTGGAACGTAGACCCCTATGTTAGAGACGGAGACATGGTAGTAGGGTTCTACGTTGGAAAGTTGGAGTTCTAGGTTTTTCTCGAGGTATTTCATGTTGAGGTTTTGGGATTCGTGGAACAGGTCGATAGACTTGTTTAGAGCAGAACAGAGAAAAAGACAGGATTTTTTTGTAGAACATTATGAGGTAAAGCCGTAACAATTACCCACTAGTATGGCATCGAGAGGCCCCATCAGAAATTACTGCATGGTCCAGAATCCATTCACCAAATGGCAATACAGCAGCCCTAGTACTTTGCACCTGCTGATAGGACAGTCTCCTTAGTAGTTAATCCAAGGTTCAGGTCCCTGAATATCAGGCGGATAACGTCAGTCAGATGAAACCTTTACCTCCAGTATCCTTACTAGTGACATGGCAACAAGGATAGACATAAAAACAGAAAATTTCCGACATATCAGTCTACTGGTCACGAAGTACTACTGACCTGGAAAGCAGCTTTTTCTTCACCCTTTGTCAGAAAAATCACTCATTGAAAATCAAGACTGAGAAACAAAAAAGGAGGAGTGAGAGTTACTGGAGCTGCCGATAACACATCCACCGTGCGTTATCTACCCGCCATTAAAAAAAGGTAAAATTAATATCTACTTATATAAGTCCGTTGCTCCATTCTCAATTTAGGACGATACTTCAAAATAGTCTCCCCTCCCATATTAATGCGTGGATGTTTTTGGCTTTATCTACCTCGAGTTAGAATGTTCGACCTTCTAGCTTTACCTTATAATTAACGTACGATAATGGGACTTTTATCAATTTGTGAAGTCGGGTTATTTTGTATTAATTTAGATTTGAAGAAATCGTTTAAAAAAACTGGTTAAGAGTAATGCCGTTTGGGTTACGTATTAAGTTTAGACTAGTTAAAAATAATGCATACTGCAAAGAAAAAAAAGCCGCGTTTTCCTGAGTTTAGATTATACTGCAGTTTTAATTTCGAAAATTCTCGTATTCATTGATGACTTTTTTTTAAATATAAGAAAACAGTAATGGTTAGTAATAGTATATTTGACAAAAAAATTAAAAAGAAAACTACAAGATAAGTGCAGTTAAATGTTCAGTGTTTAAGTCAAAGCTGAAATAAGAAAAAAGTGTTTGCAATACACAAATGTTAGCGATTTTAGGACAAGTAGATTTCAAAAGGATAGGATCACATGATAATAAAGGATGTACACATTTTATTTGTAAATGGAAAATATTGTTATGTAGTAGGGCAAACACGAGAAAGTGTCGATCTATCTATTAATCTATATATCTAACTGGAGCGATGGATGGGAGATGAAGGTGATGAATGTTGAAAGACTGTCAAAATATGGTAAGTCATATTGTAGACAAGTTTACCGGAAGAGGTGGGCCGCTGATCGGATCTACGTGTATATTACGTAGATCATGTTAGCTGGAGATGATTTAAAGTGGGAGTTTGGACGTTTAACAGAGCGGGCGGTTTAACAGGTCGTCCCCACTTTACTGGGGAAAGGGCTGACGTGTCTCAGAATGGCGACTTAGAATTAACCAGATAAGCAAAGATATTAACGTTCCCATCTTCTGCGATCGACACCTGGAAAATGTCTAAAAACTATATAAAACCAACCAGCGTTCTTGGAAGTGAATAAATATTCATCCAAACAGGTTCCAGTTTACCCTCTAAGAACGACATGAACTTCAGGTAGACAAGATCAACGACGCATGAAGTTAATGGTATGTCCACAATACATGTAACATGCACACACCCGCATATGAACAATTAGATATGAATATATCATAAATAGACTGCAACACAACAATTTTAGGGTTCAAATAGTGAAAAAGCAACGAGAGATATTAAGCGACACGTATATACATAAGGATGAACCCTCCGTCCCAAGTACGCATATCAATATTTAGACGATTATACAACATACTCTATTTTGGTGTTTTTAGGTACACCATTATATACCTATTTATAATGTCTCCCCATAGGACAGAGTTAAACACCAGGGTCATTTTTTAACGTAGAAAAAGGGTACAAAAATAAAAATGGTCTCAACCGTAAAAGACTGCTCCTCCACCGACAGAGAATAAGAAATGGAAGTACTACATTTAAAAACAGATACTACACTCTGATCTTGGCGAAAAGGTACACCATTATATAACAATATATCCAATGAGATATGTTATTGCGAATGAGACAAATTTTGTTGCATAATCGCTTCCATAGTTAAAGGTTTTATCAATTAAATCTTTATTCTGACAAATATTAAAATAAAACACACTGCCTCTTATGCGTTCCCGTGATTTCTTCTTCCATATGAGTCCCGCAAGCTTTCGGTCGATGTAACACACATCATTATACAGATACATTGTGCCTAACTTGCGATTCTGAACAGAATTTCGGACGGGACACTTTATTTCATGTAAATAGATTGCCTCCATTCTGTCACCCATGATAGGTTAGATTGGGTTAATTATATTGTTTATATACCCTGTGATTATTTTACCTTCAATCTCAAAACACTTTAATGTGGAATCGATTAATATTCAGCACTTTATCCGTTGCGCTATAAGTTCATTAAGTAATCTATTCTTGTAGATTAAATCAATGTCCCTGTTTGGAACCAAGGCGTATTAAGAAAGGTCAAATATTACAATGGCTGTAACGTCGTGAAAATGATATCCAAGTTTAAAACGTTATTCCGAATAATTCAAAATATACAAATTATATTTCTATAGCCCAAAATTTTCGAAATATAAAGAAAACACAAACTGGAAATAATTTTCCAATACCGGAGATTACATAAAAGAAAAATATGATGAATAATGCATGGTTATCATCAAAATAAACATTTAAAAGAAAAATATGAAATAATTAAAATCTAATTTAAATTGCGACTGTCAATGCTAGCCAGGAAACTAGTGTATAAAAAGATTAATTAAATTGAAGCAAGCTTTACGCCCATATCTGTTCCGTTCACGCTTGATCTTTTAGTTTGATTGATTTAACTCGGTGAGGAAATGCACACACAGGAACCGTTTGATATCCCCGTGGAGTCGTTTCATATTTCATATTAAATCTCTAGTCCGTGCTGAAAAGTTGGAACGTTTCTTGCTTTTTTTTTTTTCTGAGAGGGGGTGTTTTTGTATTGTTTTGATCACAGTAGAAAAGCCGTGTGAAAATATTAGCGAGCAATTTTCGATTAGTCACACGGTGTTATTAAGTACTTGCTCTTTGCGTTAACATGTATTTATTTGTAAACCATTTTAAAGTGCAGTGCAACCCGTTATACATCTAATAAAGAACGGTTTAGTGTTGTATTAAAAACAATATTTGCTTTTTTTTTATAATTAAATCATTTTTCTTGTACATTATGATTCCTCTAAGAGTTTCGCCATGTGAAAAATACAAAGCATCATTAAGAATACTATAAGCCGAGACAATAATGCATTACAAACGAATGTGAAATATTGAAAAAAATTATTTGAGACGTAAACAAAGCAGTCTACAAGACTGTATAATATTTGCAAACTGAAAACCAAAGTTTAGAAATATTTTCAATATCCCGGTTATTGCTGACAAATTCAATTATTACTATTATTTTGTCATTTTCTCTCTATAGTGTACAACCAGGCATGCAGATATTGTTCTTTGACTGAGAAATCCTAACATCCCAAAATATACTAAATATATATATATCGCTTTACGAGTGCTGTATATTTTAAGAGTATTGAGTTTCGGAAATTCAATAAACTTATTAGGATAAAATATATGTAGATGAACGTATATATAAAGTAAGCAGCATTTCATTTTAGAACTTCAACCCCATAGTCAAATCAGCAAGATAATTGCCATTTCAATTAATGCCTGTGTTTTCAATATCTTTCATTTAATTGGCAAACCACAAACGCACAAGCGATTGCCATTTAAAGCACAAAAATGTTAGTGAGAATTTAGTTAGTGAGGGGACTATGTGCAAAGAGAAAACTATACAGGGAGAAACCCCTGGAGGTCTAGCCAGTTTTTGTCCAAGGACGGTTCCAAGCCCCGTAGTGTGCGCTGGTTTATGACCTCGTCGAGTAGCTGGTTCCATGGAAATGCCACTCGAACCGAGAATATTTCTTGGCGTCAAAGCCTACGAAACCGTCGAAAGTAGAGCTTTTTCGCGTGCCCACAGAGCCTGCGACCCGGAGCAGGGGCGAAGAAAAGATCCCGGTCCATGCCACACCGTCCATTGATAATGTTGTAGGCGAGGATGAGGTCGCTAAAGGGAAAAAGGATTTTGACCCTTAAACGTTGCATACAAGATAGACTTCTGAGGCCAGCCACCATTCTCGTCGCCAGGCGCTCCACCCGTTCGAGATGTTGGAGGTCCTTCAAGTAATAGGGAGATGTGACCTGAATTCTGCATGCTAGAATCGGGCATACCAGGAAGTGTAGAGAGGAAGGAAGATGGAGGAAGTGAAACGACTAAAGGAGCGGCGCATAATGAACAAGACATTCCTGGCCTTGTTTTCAGTGGTGATGCAGTGTTAAGTGGGTGAGTATGTAGAATGCACAATCACTCCAAGATGCTTGGCTTGACTGACGGGCTCCAGCATCTAATCAGCTAGTTGGAAGTCAAGAGGTAATGGAGGAGTTGAAGGATGCCGCCCCACTGCCATGTGTTTGCACTGTGCGACGTTCAAACTCAGGTCCCAGTCAAGTGACAATCTCTAGACTTCATGGAGGTAACGCCGGAGGTCTTCATAGTCGCTGAAAGGGGGAGGGGACAAGAATTTTTACGTTATCGGCAAACAGTAGTAGTAACTAAGAAATAACTTCCGGCAAGTCATTGACGAAGGTGGTCAATGATTGAACTCTGTGGCACATCAGCTACCCAATGATGGCACAAACCAGCGCATACTTCGGGGCTCCAAGCCGGCCTTTGGCAAACACTGGTCGGACCTCCATGGTTTTCTCCCTGTATTGTTTTTTCTTTGTATCAATGAATACATGGGAAAGGCAGCCCCTCAATTGACCTCGGAATGTACGGTCAGCGAGAAACGCGCCGACATACTGCACGATCAGGAGGGAATCTGTACGTCTCGGGCTTGATGAAAATTAAACAATGATTTACAGAGCCAAAACTTTGGGCAAAGTCCAAAAGGACAATCTTTCTTCTCTATGATTCTTGTCAGCTACTTTTTCATAACCAGAATGTTTTTTAGGCAAGATTTTTTCGGTACGAAGCCGTTGGGAGTGAGAGATTACTCAGTCCGTTGAAGGCTGAAGATCATTGCTCTTTTCAGCAACACTTCCATGACCGTGCAGACACCAGAGGTGAGGCAAATAGGCCGTTAGTTTAGAGAGTTTTTTCTTTTATCCTTCTGGAAGATGGGACAGATCTTAGCAGCACGCCAGTCATTGGGTTGGTTGGTTGTTTTTGTTTTACGGTATATCAACCCTTTTTCGATTATTTAATGCCGAATCCACCGATTTTGAAGAACAATTTTTTAATAGAATATATTTGTTGTTTTCAAGTCGGTTTCTAATTAACCCATAGTTGAGACCCTAACAGGTACTACCACTCCGGGTCAGAGAGGACCTGGGAGAAATGGAAATTAAAGAGTGGCTCCACACTCCCCAAACCCCGCAAGCTGGGGTCTCACCACTGGATATAGTTTAAGGTTATATCCAGGACCGCCAGTCATTGGGAACGACGCCGGAAGTCAGAGACTAGTAAAATAGGCACATGAGGGGAAAGCGATAAAAATAGCAAGCTATTTGAGGATTATTGTGGTGGACACTATAAGGGCCAGGATCCTTTGTTGCGTCAAGTTATCTGAGTAATCGCTCACCATCTCTGTCAAACTCGATTTGCGGCATATGTGGGGCGTCTCGGTCAAATGATGGCGGTTCTCTAGTACCAGGTTTTCTTGAGATAGTTGAGAAGATCGTTGCGAAAACAGCAGATTGCTTAGTAGGGTCTTCAATAGTCGTTTAGTCCGTCTTCAACAACAATCTTGTTCTTTAGGTGAGCATTTCGTTGCGCATGAGCAAAGAACGCTTTTGCGTTTCGATTAGCATCGTTGGCTATACGCTCTTCGAAATTCAGGCGTTTAATGTAATGTATCATATATCATATGTATTATATATAACATAGGTTTCAATTCAGAATCAACTTTTGAAATAATTAACAAGAAGGAGGAGACGTATATCTGTTGATTAACATGGGAAAGGCACCCCCTCAATTGACCTCGGAATGTACGGTCAGCGAGAAACGCGCCGACATACTGCACGATCAGGATGGAATATGTACGTCTCGGGCTTGATGAAAATTAAACAATGATTTACAGAGCCAAAACTTTGGGCAAAGTCCAAAAAGACAATCTTTCTTCTCTATGATTCTTGTCAGCTACTTTTTCATAACCAGAATGTTTTTTAGGCAAGATTTTTTCGGTACGAAGCCGTTGGGAGTGAGAGATTACTCAGTCCGTTGAAGGCTGAAGATCATTGCTCTTTTCAGCAACACTTCCATGACCGTGCAGACAACAGAGGTGAGGCAATTAGGCCGTTAGTTTAGAGAGTTTTTTCTGGTATCCTTCTGGAAGATGGGACAGATCTTAGCAGCACGCCAGTCATTGGGTTGGTTGATTGTTTTTGTTTTACGGTATATCAACCCTTTTTCGATTATTTAATGCCGAATCCACCGATTTTGAAGAACAATTTTTTAATAGAATATATTTGTTGTTTTCAAGTCGGTTTCTAATTAACCCATAGTTGAGACCCTAACAGGTACTACCACTCCGGGTCAGAGAGGACCTGGGAGAAATGGAAATTAAAGGGTGGCTCCACACTCCCCAAACCCCGCAAGCTGGGGTCTCACCACTGGATATAGTTTAAGGTTATATCCAGGACCGCCAGTCATTGGGAACGACGCCGGAAGTCAGAGACTAGTAAAATAGGCACATGAGGGGAAAGCGATAAAAATAGCAAGCTATTTGAGGATTATTGTGGTGGACACTATAAGGGCCAGGATCCTTTGTTGCGTCAAGTTATCTGAGTAATCGCTCAACATCTCTGTCAAACTCGATTTGCGGCATAGGTGGGGCGTCTCGGTCAAATGATGGCAGTTCTCTGGTACCAGGTTTTCTTGAGATAGTTGAGAAGATCGTTGCGAAAACAGCAGATTGCTTAGTAGGGTCTTCAATAGTCGTTTAGTCCGTCTTCAACAACAATCTTGTTCTTTAGGTGAGCATTTCGTTGCGCATGAGCAAAGAACGCTTTTGCGTTTCGATTAGCATCGTTGGCTATACGCTCTTCGAAATTCAGGCGTTTAATGTAATGTATCATATATCATATGTATTATATATAACATAGGTTTCAATTCAGAATCAACTTTTGAAATAATTAACAAGAAGGAGGAGACGTATATCTGTTGATTAACAGCGTTGTCAATGAAAGCGCATCATTGAAACTCTGCCAAAATATTTTATGAATAAAGATTCAGTCTGGGGCAAAAAGTGCCTGTTATTATTTCTACTTAAATATCACATTAACTCTTTCACTCTACAATAAAGAGCATTATATATATATATATATATATATATATATATATATATATATATATATATATATATATATCCGTCGCTTCACACACAATTTAAAGATATAAAACATGCCGGACGAATCAGTTCCAAATATTTATCGTAATTGAAGAAAACAAATAGCAAGTAGTGCGACCCAGTTCATTCACTTTATTACTATAACGAGATATGTTTTTTTTTTATTTCCCTCCGATTTCGAAACTAATTCATACTTTTTCTCTTTCCTGTTTAAACTTTTATGTTTTGGACTTTTCATTGTCTTTTTTTTTTAAGTTCACTAATCTAGGCGTAGATACGAATATTAAAATGAACATGAACGGATATTAGAATGAATATTAACAAAGAATATATTCCGTCATCTTTAACGAAGGGTTTACATTCGTATAAAGATGATACATTCATAATATGTAATATGTTTTTATTAATAAATTATGTTCCTCATTTAGAAAATAAGTAAAACTACTATCGATTGTGATAAGGATACTCCATTTCGCGTTCGTTGTATTATATTTTTAAGGGGTTAGTCGCTTTATGTTTTTCCTTTGCTTTGTTTGTCGTGAAATATTCGATTTGAAATGCTTAGTAATAGTGAATATTAATGCTACGTTTAAATATTGATTTTTTTGGTATGGAGGAATCCAGCCATTATTTATGCAATAGTTTAGCTGTTTAAGTTGACTTTTGGCTTCGTTTGTGCGCATGATCGGATGTTATACAGAAACCCATGATGATTCATTTACATGCACGCATGATGCTTCATTTAAACGAAAGCGCTTTATTTGAACTATGAATTCAAGTACACAGTTATATAGATCTGAAGGAGTAAGATATAGGGAGAGACATCTTTTTACATAGGAGTCAACACTTATAAAGGCTCAGAGGCAACTCGAGGATAAAGGCTAAAGATTGTACAGCAGTCAATGGGACAATATTGTAATAATCGTTAGTAGTGGAAATTTGCTAACTCGGAGTACTTAAGGGAAACGGCTCATAAAGAACTCGTTTACGTTGGACTTGAAGATGACCATATTATAGCAGTTCTAAGAAAAGAAGCTTTATTGTTATGATTTACATTTAAGCACAAATAAAGAGTGGTGGAAAGTGTTGATAGTGTTTTCTGCTAGACGAGTGTTTCTCGTGAAGGTTTGGCGAACGGGGACCATAGATAAAAGTTCAGTTGGTAACTGATGAGGATAAATATGAACACAGCTTTTAGTCAAAATTGATATAACATGGTTCGCCTGTACTAAACCCAAATGCAGTTTAGGGATGATCACAGTTTTTCGTGATTACTCTTTCAAAGGACTGGTGGGAACTCAGGCTACAATAAACTTAAAATGATATCGGATTCTTATCTTCCGCTTACTCACTGGAACTAGCTATTTAATCTCAGCTCTGTTAATAATTTAATTAACTCTGTCGCTTGTCTCGTATGTTAGAATGGGGGCATTCATTATCTTGAATTGAAATTACTAAATATCAATATTTTAGCTTTAATAATTGGATGTTGACAACAACGAAGGCATATTGTTATAGAAATTCTTCGAGGTATATGTGAATTTTGAAATATGTTTCATTTGTTTTCGTTACATAACAAATTATAAACAAATATAGGTTGACAGAGAGGATGAATAATATTGTTAACGATGAGAACGACAATACTATCTCGGAAACAACTTAATGCCTTCCACGTTTCAAGAGACCGACAGTATTTTCCTTTTACGTGTAAACACCTGTGACGTTAATGAGAAGTTCTTAATAATTATGAACCATGTTTGATTGTGTCCAAACGAGAGAATCGACTTATATGGATGAAGAATGTGTCTGGAGTCTTTGTTTCGTTCTGTCGTTCTGATATGATTCTAGACAGTGAGTCGGCACAGGACTTATCTTTATACGCTTATGCTAGGCTACAAACACTAAGATGAACTTATTATATAGACAAATAAGTAAGCATGGTGCATTTTATAAATAAGTATAAAAGAAAAATTAATGCGTACATCATCGATGCCGTGTTACATCTAAGACCACTTCACTTCCCTCCTTCCTTTATATCTCGTCTATATCATGGATTATAACATTTCATTCTTAATGTAATCTAATCTAGATGTCCCATTTGTCTATATCTGTAAACTAGCTTTTCTTCTCTCTTCTGATGAGATGGTATAAAGAGCATCGAAAAACCCTCCTCCCATTCAAGGTTTCCTTTAATGAATTAGCAAATAAATTCATATATACCGATATATATTGTATCTGGTCTATGTTTCTACACACACACACACACACAATATCATACACAAACAAACATATATATATATATATATATATATATATATATATACGTTAAGAATGGGAGAGAGTATACAATAATTTCCACAGCCAAACTATATCGTAGCTCACAAGAGCCAAACAGCTAACGAACCTGAAGTCCAAGACTCGTGTTTTACCCTCATTTTAACTCATCAGTTAGACGCATCCGAACTCAGGATTCGAAACTCGGGTCCCTTGCATGCGAGGCAAATACTCTGCTAACTGAGCAAACGCCCCGAACACAAGAAATTCTATTAAGCCCACATATGCTTCTACATTCATATCTGACATACATCTGCATTCCATGGTTAAAAAGGATGTGCCTCTATAGTATCAGACCTGACCGAATGGTAAATTGTAGGCATAGACCGATTCATAATATCCAAAAAATTCCAACAAAAACCTAACAGCCAGCCATGGTTCTCCCCTGAATGTGCTGCTGCCATTGCGCACAGAAATCACTTTTTCCATAGCTACGAACGTAATAGATGTACTGAGACTAAAGCTGCTTTCAGGACTGCCAGAGACCACTGTAAAAGAGTACAAAAAATGCAAGAGAGAAATATGCTAAGTCCGTTAAATCCAAAGTAGCTGAGCAGCGACTTGGTTCCCACCAGTTCTGGCAAATAGCAAACAGGATCTTGAACAGAAGCGTGCGTTCTATCCCAACTATTATCAATGGACCTGAGGTCATCTCTTCAGCATCAGACAACGCCAGACTATTTGCCAAGTACTTTGTAGCTAATTCTACCCTATGCAACAATGGCCATGAACTCCTTGTATTTCCTCCTATAACAGACAACACGCTATGAACATACAAATATCTGTGCGTGAGGTCTCCAAGCTAATCCAGAACCTTGATTCCAGTAAAGCAACTAGCCCTGACGGCATTCCAGTTATAGTGCTGAAAAAGCTCCAACTAGAACTTGCCCCATACTTACAAAACTGTTTAAGCGTTGCCTTAAGAAGAAGTGATTTCCAACACCCTGGAAAGCCTCATTAGTATGCCCTGTATTTAAGACTTCAGGTGAAAAGGCATCTCCCTCTCAGTACAGACCAATAAGTCTCCTGTGTGTCATAAGTAAGTTGTTGGAATCCATATTAAATAAAGAAGTAGTCAATCACCTCAACAGAAACAACCTTCTTAGTGACATACAATATGGTTTCCGCTCTGCAAAATCTACAGCAGATCTGCTAACGGTTATATCACATAGGATTAGTGAAACTCTTGATAAAGGCTTCCTTTCCAGGGCAATTGCTCTTGACATATCGAAGGCCTTCGATAAGGTATGGCATAAGGGCCTACTTCACAAGATTTCCAGCTACGGTATAACTGGAAATGTTTTCTCAATCATTAAATCATTTCTCTCTGATAGGTTCATAAGAGTAGTGGTTGATGGGCAAAAATCAGAGGCCCACAGTATTAATGCTGGAGTCCCTCAGGGGCCCATCCTGGGCCCAACTCTCTTCCTGATCTACATCAATGATCTCCCAAAACAAATACTTAAATTATCCGTTGACATCTATGCTGATGACACGATCATCTATGGCAACACATCAAAGGTCGTAAATGACAACGTTCTCCCTAATTCTCTCTCCTCTGATCTTGAGCGCGTGGTACAATGGGGGAAGAGGTGTCTGGTCACTTTTAATGCATCCAAAACCAAGCTTCCATCTTTACATCATCAACGCTCTGATCCCCATCTGGCATCAATTGAAATGGATGGCTCTTGTTTTGGGGAGGCTCCATGTTTTTGACAAGCTTCTGGGTTTGACCTTTACTCCTGATCTGAAATGGAACACGTACATCAAATTTGTTGCCAGGGACGCTGGGAAAATGGTGGGATCCTTCTACCGCACCAGAAGATATCTCACTACTGATGCAATTCTCTATCTATATAAAAGCCAAGTACGTCCAAGGATGGAATACTGCTGCCACATCCTGGCAGGGGCTTCTAAAAACACCTATCCTGCCTTGACAGAGTACAAAATAGACTTCGTGGTTTGGTGGGGGGTGCTCTCTTCTCTTCTCTGCAGCCTCTCTCTCACAGAAGAGTTATTGCGAGCCTGTCTTTGTTTTATCGTTATTTCCATGGCAAGTGCTTGTCTGAGCTCAAATCTGTGGTACCCCCCTCGCCAATATTTCACGGGAAACACCCGTCTGGCTGAAACTACTGTCAATAATTTTCCCTACGCTTTATCTGTGCCTAAATCGAAACGTAGATTCCATGAGCAGAGCTTCTTTCTCAGAAGTGTACAATTGTGGAACTCTGTTCCGTTCGCCTGTTTCCCACCTGACTACAACTTGGATGTCTTTAAATCCAACATAAACAAATTCCTGACAAACCGCTCCCTTAAGTAAGACACTCTATCAAATCTCTAATGATTACTATAATACTATCTCATTGATTACTGTACACGTAATAACCCTTATCCCTGAGTGGCATCCGGACCTTGGTAAGTGGTGACCCCTATGTATTTTTTTTTTTTAAATAGGATAGTGATTTAAAGGTTATGATGGTTTTTTTAAAGCATGAAAAACGAGTTTACTTTTTGTATTTAATATTTTTATTGTTTTTTTTTTATATTTTAAGCGGACCTCCGCTCTTGGTCATAAAAAAATATCGAAATTTAGATAATTGTTTTTTACATGGGCATCACCACATATCAACGCCAAGATGCCACTCGAGGATAAATGTTAAAGAATGTACAGTAGAAATTGGACAATATAGTCATCGTTAATAATGGAAATTCGGTAAATTTGTTAACTTAAGTGGAACGGTTCATCAATAACTTGTTTACGTTATAGTTGAAGACAACCATATTGTAGTCAGCTGGAAAGCAGGAAAACGGAAGACAATTCCATAGGACCGAAGTTCTAAGAAAGAAGCATTGTTCATGGAATCTACGGTTAGGTTTAGGCACAGATAAAGAGTGGGGGAAATTAGTGATAGGGTTTTCTGCTAGATGGGTGTTTCTTGTGAAAGTCTGGGAAGGGAAGACCACATATTGGAGCTCAGCCTAGTACTTGCCATGAAAATAACGATAAAGCAGAGACAAGCTAGCAACATCTCTTCTGTGAGAAAGAGGTTGCAGGGAAGAGAAAATGAACATCCCTTACGAGGCTAGGAATCTATTTTGAACTCTATCAAGGCAGGATACGTTCTTTCTAGCAGCTCCTGCCCACATGTGACAACAGTACTCCATCCTTGGACGTACCTTGCTCTTATATAGATAGAGAATTGCATCAGCAGTGAGATATCTACTGGATCAATAGAAGGGTCCCGCCATTTTTCCAGCGGCCTTGGCAACGGATTTAATGTATGTGTTCCATTTACGTGTTCGTTTACGGTCTTAGATGTGCTACCATAGATAGTAGTGTCATCAGCATAAATATCTACGAATGATGTAAGGATGTGATTTGGAAGATCATTAATGCAGATCAGGAAGAGAGTTAGGCCCAGGATGGACCCCTGAAGGACTCCAGCATTAATACTGAGAGCTTCTGATCTCTGCCCATCAAGCACTACTCTTAGGAATCTATCAGAGAGAAATGATTTAATCTTTGAGAAGGCATTTCCTGCTATACTGTAGATGGAGAACTTGTGAAGTAAACCGTTATGCCATAATCTGAGATGGAGGTCCGCTTGAAATATTAAATATAACAATAAAATATTAAATACAAAATGGAACATCGTTTTTCATGCTTCAAAAAAAAACTCATAACCTTTAAATCACTATATATATATATGTATATATATATATATATATATATATATATATATATATAACAGTGCAGAGTATTTGGTGTATATATTATTAAATCATGTCTTATCTTTGCTAATTAGCTGAAACACGGATTACAAAAATATAAAGAATGTGGCGGTAGGGTGGGAGTGGTTAAGTGGTTAACGACACGAGCACACTACCTAAGTGTTCCAAGTTTGAATCCAATTCGTACCACACAAATCACTTTCACATAGGGTGTTGGCAATCTTCTTGTGCTCCCTTCCGTCAATACGCAATATCATTTTAGAACGAATTCTGACAAGAACTATATCGTGGAAACTGCTGGCAAACACAAGAATGTTCGGATTTATAAGATATGATGCTGATGACTAGAAATTTTCATAATTGCTAGTTTCGAAATGGTTTCGTAAATATCCGGATTTGCCAAATATGTATGAAATTTTGTCATCTCATAAAAGATCCTGTCATTTTTGTGACTCTTATCCGTCTCACTAAATTATCTCCTGTCTCCTTCTCTCTTTATATATATATATATATATATATATATATATATATATATATATATATATATATATGACTACTTCATTTAATCACATAAATTAATATACGAAAATATTTTTTTATTTTATGCGTAAACATTAAGTATTTACTTCAACAGTGCTCAATACATAGGTAGAGCTAGGTAGTAAGTTATGGCAATTAAGCTACACAGAATATTCCGCGTTTCATCACAACTCTTCGCATATGTCTGACGAATCCTAGCGTGGATGAAACGCGGAATATTCTGTGTAGCTAAATTGCCAATCATATATATATATATATATATATATATATATATGTATATATATATATACTAGCAAAAGTACCCGTCGTTCACTGGTTTCAAAAACAGCCTACAGAAAATGGACTCTGATTTATGAAAGTATGATAGGTTATGAAAAGTAAGGGTTGTAAAGAGATAGCTTCGAATTTGGGGGTATCAAAACCAAAGCAAAATATGATGAAAGTAAAAATAAAATAGATAAACCCCATAATTTATTATACCATACCTGTTCACACTGAAACACTTATCACAATATTCTGTTAAACTTTGTGACATATTTCCATTCTATGGAGGCCAGGTGCGAACGAACACCCCATTATTTTAGTATACCATATTTCTTCAAACTGAAACATAATGATGAAAGTATACTTACGCAGATGAATATGAAAAGTCTTTATTAAAGTGTGTGCCTATTTCCATTCCATGGAGGCTAGGTCCGAACGCAGACCCCACAATTTTATTATACCATCCCTATTAAGTAAAAACATACTTACAAAAGTATTATTATGTACATCTATATCAAAAACACTTGTAAACGTTTTTTTTTTTTTTAATTTTTCATTTCCATACTTTGTGGACCAGGCGCGAACGCAGACCTCACAATTTTAATGAACCACCATTCTGCCAGATCAAACATACACATTCCTGCGTCTCGATATATCTTCTGTCATAATATGTAATCAGTTTTTTAAAATAGTCAACCAAATAGAAGCCTATTCGTGACCAGACACACAGTCGCGCGCGCAGACATTCAGCTTTATATTATATATATATATATATATATATATATATATATATATATATATATATATATATATATATATATATATTTCTCCTTTGTCTTCTTTTCTTTTCCGTGTATTAACAAAGATATAAGATGACATCAGAATGAAAAGAGTAGATGATACACACTTTTGAACGAGGAGACAATTCTGCGGGCAGTTTTCTGACTAAAAGTACCTGCTCGAAATAAATGTGGGTAGTGTGTACAACACGTCGAAACAAAATTGCGAATGACGTTTAGATGAGAACGATTTGTTAATGTCAATGTGTCTGCAAGGGAAGAAAGCGGAATCTTTGGCTGACAGTTGTAAAAAAAAAACTAAATAAATAAATAAAACGTGAATTAGAAAATTCTTGGCAGGTCACTGATGGCACACTACAAATACCTTGGCCGACAGCCAGGCTCTGCAGAGGCCATTTGATATGCTGTGTCATCATTTCGACATTTTCACAATAGTAAAAGTGAGAAAATAACGAGGTTAATATTCGATAAGGAAGATTTCTGAAAAATTTTAAGCCATGCATCATATTTCGAAATTGTTAAATAGGGAGAAAACACGAGTCAATAAGGATATGCATGTGCAAGTTATATATATATATATATATATATATATATATATATATATATGTAGTAATTTATAAAATATATATGGCGACTAAGCTACACTGAATATTATGCGTTTCATCCACTGTAGGACTCGTCAGGCTAAATTTATGTGAGTAAATGAAGTAGTTATATATATATATATATATATATATGCATATATATATAAAGATATATATATATGCATATAGATATGTGTATTATTATTATTATTATTATTTTTATTATTATTATTATTATTATTATTTTTATTATTATTATTATTATTATTTTTATTATTATTATTATTATTATTATTATTATTATTATTGTGACGGTTTAACGGAATTGGAATCGGAAAATCGGCACATTTTGGGGTATCGGTATAGGAATCGCGTATTGCTTTTAAACTATTAGTAAAAGTAAAATCCATAGACCATCCCTCAATAGTGCATTTTTATGTTTGAGAAATTATCTGCATATTCCATATGTTTTTACGAGAACCGAAGAAATAACAACTATATAGTTAAATATCTCGAGATTTAGAAAGAATGGGAATCGGCAATTGCATTGGAATCGGGAGTTTAGTACAAAATCGGTAATTGTATCTGTAATAATATCGATAAAAATCACCCATTATTATACATATGAATCAGTCTTCTTCTCGCTTTGTATTTATATCGGTATATATATATAGTAAAAGCGAATTTTTGTGTGTGTGTGTGTGTGTGTGTGTGTGTGTGTGTGTTGCTGGAACGATCTCTACAAAACGATTCTGTCAATGTTTTGTCTACAGATTTCAAATTCGATATATAGAACATTAAGATATGTAAAACAAATTCGATTTGTTTTATAGCTAGATTTAAATAGGTTTTGAGGGATCAAAATTGAACATTTTGAACTTGACAGGCGTAATGTGTATCCTTATCATATGTGTATATATACATTTTATATGTTTAAGGGTGTTAATTTGTAGAGTTTTGATATTTCTATTACATTCCCCCCCCAAACAAGACACAGAGTTACTTTGATCTAGAGAGCAACAATCAGGGACATAAGTCTTGCAG
Source organism: Euprymna scolopes (assembly GCF_053919585.1). NCBI lineage: Eukaryota > Metazoa > Mollusca > Cephalopoda > Sepiida > Sepiolidae > Euprymna > Euprymna scolopes. The sequence goes on from NC_136495.1 coordinate 127,801,345, forward strand.
TTCGTCGGAGCATCCACTATTAAAATACTTTTAAAACTGGCAAAGGGATGCAACATTTCGTTGATGAAACAGGTTGAAGCTTAGATGACAATTCAGCACCTATCAGGTTGGCAACTCTCTTTTGAACCTTGTCTAGGAGTGACAGACTAGTAGCAGACTTACCAGTCCAGATGTGATAACAATGTTCATACATGGGAGAATGGTGTTTTTTTAGATGTACAGGATACTTTCAGGAGTAAGTAACATTCTAGCACGGTAGAGAGGGCTCACCTCCCTCGTAATAGCCGCGGCAATACCCTCGATGTATTTGTTCCACCTCATGTTTCCTGTGGACGTTAAGCCAAATAGTCTGAACGAAGTACTTTCATGTAATGGATCTTTAGCCATAGCTATTGGTAACTGGGAAAGTTTCTTGTAATTATAAAAGGAAATGAGCTTAGCCTTGGCTACACTGAACGTCACCATCCATTTTTTAACCCATTCTACTACAGACTGGAGCTCTCCCTCTAGGTGTCCCGCCATTGCCTTTTATGTGTTCATTCCTTTTTCCCTTCGTGCCTGTTATAGAACGTGGTGTCTTCAGCAAGTATACCAATCTCAGAGACTATTTCATCGGGGAGATCATTTATGAATATCAGGAATAACAAAGGTTCAAGGATCGACCCGTTAGATGCACCCGCATTTATATCATATTGTTTAGATATACAATTTTCGAGGACAACCGTGATTCTTCTCTTATTTAAGAAGGATATAATTATTTTAAGTATTCGTCAGTAATACCATAAGATGTGATTTTCATGAGAATACCATCGGGTCATACCCTGTCAAAGCCTTAGATATATTTTCGGTTACTGCCCTCCCCTCCTCTAGCTTATTCATATATCCAAATATGCATTTATTCTTAGGTTAGATTGTTATAAAGAAAGCAAGGGAGATAAATGTTTTTGTTTTTATTATAGCTGATGGCCCTCAAGCCATATTTTTTAACTTTGAATATCACTACTATATATTAGGTATAATATAAAAAGAAATCAATAGAGAATTGGCTCTATAATACTAAATACGAAATCTAAATAAATTAAAATGTAATATTTTAGCGTATTTTACTACCGTGCAACGCCAGGCGGCCTGCTAATTTTAATTATGAAATGGAAGCATGCCTTTTCTCCGAGAGCTCGGCAAATACTCGGCGGATGGCGGCGATCAAGCTGGCTTTAGTGTTGTGAGAAATCATGTTGGTGATGTTCCCGACGTATAATAAAGCGAAGAACTCCAGCAGGTTCAAGTTGGTTGGGGGAAGAGGGAAGCCAGTAAGAGAAGGGTTAAAAACGTAGCACTCCTTCTGAAGTCAAGTCGCTTTGGACTTCTGAGCCGTCGCCGAGTCCTGCTGTTACGCACAGAGTGTCCCAGAGCCACCTGGTTGCACCAGGGGATCACCACACTCTCCGGCACATCCAGGTACACTTTGGTGTTGATATTCAAGTTGACTTCGAAGATGTGAGGTGGCATTAGGTGGCCCTCCCTTGAACCCACACAAAAGACCATAACCCTGGCCGGAAACTTTTTCATCACCCTGGGCACACCCTGTTATTAGCGGCAATCTAACGATGCGTTTGGAAGGTGCTGATAATTGTCCTGTTCTCATAACTTGGATCGGTAGAGATCATGATTTGTACAGCGGCGCATTTCTGATCTTACTCGTTGAACATTGTGTCATTTTTCAGACATGAAAGAAGGCTCCTACCGCTCTTGAGATTTGTACACCACTGGCCAACTAGTAGAAAGCCTGCAAAAAAAAAAAGGGAACTGATTTTATCAAACGGAAATCGAATCATGCCTTCTTTTTTAGGGTGACAATTTTATTGTTCAATCCATTGTATTAAATGCATTCTTGCATTAATATATTTGAACTTTTTAAACATTATTGTCTCGGGATTTTTAATTATCATCGTGGAGAAAGGTTTTTGGACTCTTATTTAGTTTTGTCTTTATAAGTATTAAACAATATAGTTAATCATTGCCTGCATCACATTAATAAAAACTTATTATCCTGAAAAATATTCATCTATATGTTAATTTTTTAACCTGGTATTCGTGTGATTATTAAATTAAATAAGGGGAGGCCCCATGTTTTGATAAGCTTCTGGGAATGACCTTTACTCCTAGCCTGAAATGGAACACGTACATCAAGTCTGTTGCCAAGGTCGATGGAAAAATTGTAGGATCCTGCTAACGCTCCAGAAGATATCTCACTGCTGTTGCAATTCTCTATCTATGTAAAAGTCAAGTACGTTCATAGATGGAATACTGCTGCCACATCTGAGCAGAAGTTGCTAAAAACAGCCATCCCTGCCTTGACAGAGTACAAAATAGACTTCGTGGCTTAGTGGGGGATCTATTTTTGTCTTCCCTGCAACCTTTCTCCCACAGAAGAGATGTTGCGAGCCTGTCTTTGTTTTATCGTTACTCCCATGGCAAGTGCTCGTCTGAGCTCCAATCTGTGGTCCCCCCTCGCCAATCTTTCATGATAAACAGCCGTCTAGCTGAAACTACTGTGAAAAATTGTCCCCACTCTTTATCTGTGTAAAGAAAAGATAAGTAAAAATAAATCATTACAACTTTTGTTTCAATAAAAATAGCAGCGAATGCCCGTGCGATCGCAAAAAAAAGAAAAAAAAATTAATTCCAAAATCAATTAAATGACATTTTCGTCATTTTATATTTCTAATGTAATCCTCCCCCCAAACAAGTTGAGTTTGTTATATTTTGGGGCTCGTTCTGTTTATAAAATTGTTAAGTGAAAGTACAGAATGGTTTCATAAAAATTAATTAAATTTATCGTTATTTCATGTTTCAAATGTAATTCCTGCCCCCCCCCCCCACAACAAAAAACTAAAACTATTTGTCATATTTTGTCCGCCCCCCACTCCTCGATCGCCAAAATTGAAAAACTGCTAGAGATGACATGTCTGGTTGAACGCTTTGTGGCCAAAAAGTGGATTCTCATTTTACGTTAAATTTATATAGAAAAGTGATCCCCTACGCTAAAATGTTAATTTTTTTTTTCAAATGTTTTTCTTTCATATTAATTATAAAGACTGCTTAAACGTATTAGGCCACAAAAAAGGTCTTAATTTTTTGGGGTCAATGTCAAGTTTCTTGCCCACTCCCCAAAAACTTTAAAATTTCGACTTTTATTGGGTTTCCTTGGTGCTAAAAACAAATATTACGTTTAAATTTGGGGCAGATAAGTAGTTTTCATGATATGAAGAAATACTTTTTCAAAAAGTGGGGGATCACTTTACTACATAAATTTAACGTAAAATAAGCACCCACTTTCTGATCACCTAGTAATTTCTTCATATCATAAAACAAATTTAACTGTGATATTCGTATTCAGCACTCCCGAAAATTGTCAGTTTCTTTTTTCTAAGAGATGCGTTCAATTTTTCATCTGATAATGTAGGACGCTAATGCTGTTAGTAAGTTTACAAAAGCATACTTTTGTTTTTCGTTCTTTTTAATTATAGAACTTGTATAGTTGTTAACAGGTACCCCTGCAGTTTAACATTTCACAAAAAGTCTGTTTACATAAGGAGGCGGTTAAATAAAGTACAGGCGCACCTGTTAAAAACTATACAAATTCTATAATTAAATACCCACCTCAAAAAAAAAAAATTGTTGTTAAACCGCTTGTGTAAGCTTACTGAGAGCATTATTTACATCCGAAATTATGAAAACATAAACGAATATCTTAGTAAAAAACAGCGCCGTTTATCGGTGGTGCTGAAAACGAATATCACAGTTAAAATTGTTTTATGATATGAAGAAATTATTAGGTGGTTAGAAAGTGGGTGCCCATTTTACGTTAAGGAAAGTGATCCCCCATTTTTTTTTAAAGTGAGTTTTCATGAAAACTACTTATCTGTCCCAAATTTAAATGTAGAAATTCGTTTTCAGCACCATCGAAAACCATTAAAAGTTGTCATTTTCAAGTTTTTGGAGGAGTTGGAAAGAAACTTGACATTGACCATTTTTTCTAGGGGTTAAACGACGCTGGGTCACGTCCTAAAAATTGGGCATTTTTAATTCAGCATATTAAATAAATTATAAAGAAAATCTGTTTCGCAGGCAATTAAACACACTTGCTATGGTATAATTATTATAATGAATCCTGGGCAACACCGATTAAATTTTATAAACAGAAAGAGCAGCCGGATGATGGATTTTGTTCAAATGTGTCTCTGACTAACTCTGCCCTCGTGAGGATGCAAGTAAATGAGGATATTAGTTTTAATTATTTTTTTCTAACAAATAAAAAAGGTTACTTAAAAATTAAGAATAAGCGAAAAAGAATTTCCTCCGATTTAAAATAAAAATAATAATTCAGCTTAGAATAATATTTCGAAATGAAAACAAATATTTAATAACGTGCCTCGTTTCAATTAAGCTATCACAGTTATTTTCCCTTTTGGTTTTCTGGTTTTTGGTTTGCAAATAAAACGGTTTCAGACTCCAGATAAAATTAGTTAAGTCAAATATAACTTGAAATTTAAATAAACTTAATGATTATCTTTTTTTTAAATTAGTACAGTTAAAACAAAGCTATTATGTCGAATAAGTAATTATTTAAATAGATTTAATTTAATGTGATATGTTAATGACCCTAACTCGATAATGTAAATGTGGTTTGAAGAATGCTATATATTGAAAGTCCGTAAACAATATTATGTTTCATTTGACAGCAGTATCCTAATATGGGCATTAATATTTTTTGACCACGAGAGGTGTACACACATTTGGCCTTTATATTTCTTTGGTCATTGGGTTAGGGTTAGGGTTAGGGTTAGTATTAGTCTCCTCATTAATATTTCAGCTGTTTTCATTATTGCTATTCTTCTGATTGCAATTAATTATTATTATTATTATTATTATTATTATTAACATTATTATTATTACTACTACTACTACTACTACTACTACTACTACTACTATTACTACTAGCCGAGGTTGCGCCCAACAAAATGAAGAGAAAAAAGAAGTACAAACTATTCTTTTATGAATAAGTTGTTTTTACAACGAAAGTCTTAGACCCCCCCCCTAAAAAGTGTTTTAATTATTTAATAAAAAATTAAATAACATTATTCGGTCTTCTAAATTTTCAAATTAAAATTGCAAAGATGTAACCAAGTTTCTCTATTCATTCAAATTATTTTCAAATGCTCACCTTAAAAACGAGGGGGTGTAATTCTTTCTTCTATTTATTTCTAAAGTCAGTCTCTTTATGGTTTCTTTATAATCAAAAGCTTTATCCCCAGGAAATTAATATTTAATTCTGTTTCATTAGTTTTTTTCTTTCTAGATTGTTGCCGCATATTAAGAATAAAATGTAATTCAATTTAATTCCTTTCATAAAATACTTTGTCAAAGTTGGATTTATTTTTAAATGGCAGCCAACTTAAAAAGATACATAAATCTGCATGGATGAATACAAAGTTATGTCCTTTTTATGTATTAAGTACACACACACACACACACACGACCGCTACTACTTTATATATATATATATATATATATATATATATATATATATATATATATATATATATATATATATGAGTATTGGCTGAAGCGAGCTTGATATGGATATCTTAAACGGTTCTAATCATCGGGATTGAAACTGATGGTACCAATGACTTGTCTCATCTAACAAGTTTCTGTACACAAAATACAGAATATAAATACGCTCTTATATTTTTGATTTTATTTTTAATTGAGCACTTTGGTCGATTTCTTTTCCAAAAACACTAATTATATATATGTGTGTGTGTGTGTGTGTGTGTGTGTGTGTGTGTGTGTGTGTGTGTGTGTGTGTGTTTAGGTAAAAATGAACTTTCGTAAATAATTGAATTCCTTCAAGACGTATCGCATAAACAAAAACAAATCCCATATACGTAAATCGCGATGTATCCGAACAATGAGCGAGGTGTACGAGGGGTAAGGGTTTAGGCTTCTTACCATGGGGTCTTGATTTCGAATCTCGCTAAATCTAGCCACTCTGATGAGTCGTAAACGACGAAACACGTGTCAGTGTATAATGATATTTTTAAAATAATATATATATATATATATACGTGTGTGTGTATGTATGTGTGTGTTATGTTATTCCCATCTTATTTAGTGGTATGAAGTAAACGTTTTCTTACTCCATCATTTTTTAGTGTATAATCGATATTTTATGGAATATTTTACCTCTTCTTTAATGGATGTCGTCACAAATATGTATGTTTTTGTGTGCGTGTACATGGTTACTGGATGAGAAGCCGTTGATGGATCGGTCTTCTAAAAGTGTAGTCACATACGCTCGTCCATCACTGCTTTAATCCTTATACCTCGATTTATTTCCTTTCCAAATTCTTTAACGTGCATACACACGCGCCTCTCCATTTCACCTACCGATACTAGATCTCTGTGTTTGCTTTTGTTTCTCGCCATTTCTTTCTGTCTATTTCTATAGAGAAGTTGCTACCCTATCTCTGCTCTATTGTAATTTTCATAGCAAGTGTCCAGCTGAGCTCCAATCTATGGTACCTTTTTTGCCAAACTTTCACTCAAAAGCACCGACTAGCTACAACCACAATCAACCTCCATTCTCTATTTGTACCTTAATCTAAATGCAGATTCCATGAACAAAACTCTTTCCCCGAACTGCCCACCCATGGAACACTTTTCTACTGGCCTGCTTCCTGACAGTTTTCTGTATGGTAGCCTTGAAGTCTAATGTAAACAAATTCTTGTTAGGCTGTCCATTTTAATAATCAATATTCTACCCAATCTACAACATTAAAGATTACTAAACTACCATCTTACATTAATTAAGCATTATCCTCGAATAACCGTCGGTGTTTGATAAGTGGTGGCTCCCTTATAGGTATTTAATAGTTATTATAGTAAATAATTATATATATAATATATATTATATTATATATACATATATATATATATTATATATATATATATATATATATATAATATATATATTTATATATATATATATATATATATATTGTTCAAAGTACCGCAGACTGAATAGACAAATAAATGGCATTTATAAAATCGCGGTACACCAGCGTCGTGTCGAACTCTTCTATAACTTGTAATGTTTTCGATCCTTCGCCAATAAACGTCGAGGAAGCAATTCGAGTCAACACTTTACATAAATCTATTCTTTGCTGCGTATGAAACGAAAACGTTTCGATTCATGCATATTAATTACAAAATAAAATTTACAAATTGAATCTTCGTTTGTAATTGTCGAGTTATCTTTTTATCTACCTCCGACATTTTTTGAAACGGCTTCTACATTCCTAACTGCAACAAACTAGAGTGGAAACGCAAACTTCATGGGTCTTTAAAAAGAATACATCATCGTCATTGATAAAAGGAAAACGTTTAACTGAAAATGAAAAATAAAGAAATGAAAATTGAAGATAATAAAAACGACGCCATTTTGGAGCGAAAGTCATCGATTAAATAGCGACACATTTAACCTTCGATTCATCCGTCTTTCCTTTCCGGTTACTTGTGTCATTATTTTCCCCTTAACGTTTCAACTTAAAGCCGTAACAATATAAACGACAAATTGATAGTTTTATCGGGGCGAACACCGTTTGAATAAAATGTTATATCAATGAAGGGGGTAAAATTGTATATATTGGTGAAATATACTTTCTCGTGTATATCCACCCGTTATTACAAACCGTATAGTTTCATAATTAATTCCATAGTTCTCTAATTACACTGCTATAAAATGCATTTAGCTACAAGACCATATATTGCATAGGTTAGAGTGTATTAGTCTTTGACTAACCTATTCCTTAACTAGCCACATCTAATAATCAACATATGCTTCAAATACTATTGGGAATCATAATCTATATATTTTACTTGCATGTTTAAATATCCTATGACATTTAAACTATGTAGTGTGCTACGAGATATACCCCGCATGAGGATCGGAAAATATCTGAAGGCGGGAGAAAATGATGAACAACTATATTATGTAGCAATATCATAGTCACAAGAACGTCTTAATTTTTTAAACCAATAGTTTCTCCAACATATTTACATCAGATTGTTATATTCTTTCATGTGTAAACTCCGCAGATATCAAGATTAGCTCTCTCTCTCTCTCTCTCTCTCTCTATATATATATATATATATATATATATATATATATATATATATATGAGCAAAACTAAGATAAAAATACAAGCGATGGTTGACGTTATGATTATTTGAAAAGGAAAACCGACAATATATAAAATAATGTTAATCAAAGTTTCGTCCCTATACGATACAAACAACTTCTTCAACAACAAAACAAACATTAAAAACTACTAAGCACTCCCCCAAAACCCTTACATCCAACGCCGGCATATATTCTATCCCTTGCAATGACTGCCATCAAACATATATAGGATAGGCACAACGTAAGTTAGAAATAATACTTCATGAACATAGAAGAGACATAAAGAATGGAAACTCCTTAAATGCACTTTTCTGCCATTGTGCTGAACATGATCAGTCGTTTAATTTTGATCATACAAAAATCATTAAATTCGTTGTAGATAGAGCTAAACGAAGACTTGTATAATCAGCACTTATTTCAAATACTAGCACCATCACGCAAAGAAAATGTTTCTACAATTTAGCCCCTATTATAGGAAATATAATAATCAAGGAACAAAATATAAATTCAGATCCCGGATAAATCAATATATCATATAATTTTAACGAAGTGGACAGAATATCGAAAAAAAAAAGTACATATATATATGATTAACGTTTTAGTGTATATATAAATGCAGAGATTAATTCAACCTCTCCACACGCACATGTGTAGATTCTGCCCAGAATGCGAAGGATTTTAGGACTTTTTCATGTTCACTCGCATGTGATTTATCATCATTTTCTTCTACATTTTTACGTGACAAATCCTGATGATGTCCCCTGAAATAGGGACGAAACGTGGATTAACATTATTTTATAAATTGTCGGTTTTTCTTTTTCAAATAATCATATATATATATATATATATATATATATATATATATATATATATATATATATATATATATATATACATATATAAAGCACTCAGAATAATAGATTTCTTAAATGTATATAGCGTAGAAAAGCAACACATATATGCCAATTAGATTGTAAGTAAAATATATTACAAGGTTAGATCATATAAAAGAAGATTTTTTGCAAGATGTTCCAGAAATGTAATAAATACGTAAACATATAACATAAAAACAATCCATGAATAAGCCAGCAAATGTTAATATGAGAAATAAGTAAAGGGAAATAACTAGGCAAAAGATATTGTCTCCGAATTTAATTAGCGTGACCTCCCCTGCATTGTAAAAGGAGCGTATATAAAAAAAATGGGATGTTTACTCGTAGACAGAAATACAAATATATTCCAAAGATATTGCAGTTTGAATACAGAGCAATTCAAATTGATATACTCTACAATAAGTAATAAATGCATGAGATAAATTTAGGAGGTAAATTAAATAAGATTAATAAAATAGAAGTTTTATAAAAATGAAAGTACGGTTGTTTCAGTGTTGAAAGACAAACAAGTGGAAAACACATTCTAATGATATTGTAGTTAAAAAAAAAAACAGAAAAATTTGAATTGAAAATATATAATAATTAATAAGCGGGGAAAATAAATTTAAATGGGTAAATTATATTAAATAAAATGAATAAAAGGAATCATTATAAATACGAAAGCGCGACTGAAGGGAAAAAATGGCGACCTGACAAACAACGGGAATTACACCCTCGACATCAGAGGTTAATTTTTGCTGTTTGTGACATGTAAAGATTGTGTTTGAATATGCTTTTCTAGATAGAATTGTCGGAAGAGTTTACTACATTAAAAATACAGTGATAACATAGATTTCCTGTTTGTTGAAGATTGTTAACGAAACATATCTGTAAAATATATTGTTATGACGAAAATAACATGTATTTTAAAAAATTGCGAATTGAACTTTAATATATACATATATAAATATATATATATATATATATATATATATATATATATATATATATATATATATATATATATATATATATATATACAATCCTGGTTTCGAATGAAGCAGATTTAATTTTTTTTCCATCATATTTTCCCTTTTGGCAATGGTTGCAACCATTTGTTTGATTAAAAATTCGATATTATGCGTAAACGCTTACATTCTTAAGTGGTGTTATGATTTTGAACAGGACTGTATATATATATATATATATATATATATATATATATATATATATATATATATATATCCGATGACTATTATTAGGCCTCTGACAAATGTAATATATTTGGTATAGTACTATTTATATTATACTAACCTGGGTGCCCGGCATTTCTCTGGTGTTTGGAGGTGTGTGGTAAGCAAAAAAGTGGTAGTAGGCAGGCATGCTCGAAACCGTATGGCGAAGGAGGTACACAACGTGAAAACCAACGTGACATGTTTGCTGTGGCGCCCATCACTAAAAAGTGACGTAGTGAAGTGACGTAGGTTTTAATTAAGGCTTGTCAATGGAAAAGAGTTGATGACTTTCGAAAATATTGGCGAGGAAAGCGACTCCTTCCTGTAGAAAAGTGCTAGGTTCAGGGTGAAGAAATTAATGTCTTTAGCCAATCCTTCGATATTTGTCGTTAGAAGAGTCAAGCTTTATAATGATACCGATCTCGTGAAAATCCGTCGCCTCTGTCGAAAGTTTAAGGTAGACATAAAAACATACATAATACATACATACATTTAAACAGACGGGTGAGATGTGTATTATAGATTATTATCTACCATGCTGAAACCGGAAAAAAATTACTCTTGGAATATTTACAAGAAAAACATAAAGTATATATATATATATATATATATATATATATATATATATATATATATATATATACGTAGACCTGTCTATGTTGATTTAATAATATTTTCTGTTTTTAGATATACTAGAAAAATGTCCGTGTCTGTTCAGCACATCAAGTAACTCGCGAAATCCATTCTAGCAATGGGCCCAATATTAACTTTAAAAAATAAAATTAAACCATCATGTAATACTTCAACCTTTTTTTCCGATAACAAAAATGCTTAAATTTGAGATACATTGTCGAGTTCAACTAGAGATAAACTTTTGATAGTGTACTTCAACGATCAGTATAGTTGTTTACTTAAATATAGTTTTTGAAAACTTCCATGCCACGGGAAAAATTATGTAAATGCCTACTAATATACACAAGGTTGAATTTATATATCTTCTGGAAGCTTGGCAAACGGTAGATGTAGGAGTGTTATTTTGAAAAGTCAACAAGATGCTTTGATAACTGCAGTTCGTGAAAATGATTAAGCCTGTTGCACGACATCGTTCAATAAGATATCTAATGCATCACTTTGAAGTAAGATAAATAAATATATGATCTGCTTGTCTTCCCATTTTTCTTAATCTCCTGCCGCCATCTTAAATTTTTACAAAATGCACGCCGGAAATACTAAGAATGATAGTTATAGTATGTTGGACGTGCAAATAAGTGCGTATCCCAATGATTTGAGCTCTATAAAATAAATATCTATTCATTTTTTTTTAATTTTCTACCTTTGAAGATTGCAATGCTAGGTATGGGGCAGTCAAACCAGCTGCCAACATTGCCTTGATTTTTATTGAAACCAACCGAGAGCTCTTTTTAGTATCCTCGCTGTTCCCTTAATGCAATCGTCTTGATTCCTTTTGCACTTCGTTTACCAGGAATATTAGTAAGGTAGGACTTCATGTTCTTCTTTATAAGCTCTGTGACACTTATAATAACTGGTATGATTGATATCTCCCTAAGATTCCAGTTTCTCTTCATATCATACATGATCCCTCGGTAATGGATAGGCATGCGTTGCTTAAACTGTAAAATTTGATTTTTTTTATGAGACTGGTAATCACATTGAAATTAAAATTTCCAACAGTAATTTCCAAAGAAAAAATATAGATGTTACCTATACATACAAATGAAGTAACCTACGATTATGAAATGATATTAGACGGTATTGATAATTAATAAAAACACATAGACTCTGTTAAACAAGCTACCATAGATTAATGTGATTATCTCAATTGATGGAAATGTCAATGTACAATTGTTATAAAAGGTCATACGTAACAGAAATTATATTGTCCGTTGATATTAATCTCGAGTAAAGTTTCATTCTATTTTTTGGCACATTTCGACAACACGTTGCAGATATTACTGTGTGAAAGCCTAGATATATGTAGTTCTACACCGGAATGTGGCTGACGATTAAAAGCCGGGAAAATGGCTACTAAACTAATAAAGCTATGAATGATTAAATTTATAAAAGCCCTAATAGCTGAGAAACTTTAAAGTTAATTATTTAATATATATATATATTATTATTATTATTATTATTATTATTATTATTATTGAAATATGATGAATCAAAACGATGAATGCATAATGTTTGTGTGTGTATGATTTAAATATTTTGATTATAAAATATGAATTATAAAAGCTCGATTCAATAATTACTAGAAATGGGATGAGTCTAACATTTTCCCGATTCGGATACACTTACCGTTTTTTTATTTCTTTTTTTGTTTGTTAATGGTGATTCCGATACAATTACGGCGTTTGTACAAAATTCCCGATTCCGATACAATTTGATTCAGATTCAGATTCATTTAAATTTATAAACAAATAGTTGTGTTCTTTTAAGAACATGGGGATATTATCGCAAACCCCAGGACACATGTGCACACATTTTTCTAAACGTACAAATACACATTTTCGTTTAACTTGCATAAATATTAATCAGTTCATCATTAATACAAATCATGGAAAATTAAGTTTTAAACAAAAGAAAAAACAAATTAAAACAATTAAAAGAATCCTTTTTAGCATTGGAAAATAGGCATTATTTTGTCCCAGTTTCGATAACCATTACGATACTCCAAAAAGGTCCAATTCTAGCGATTTCAGATTCTGATTTATTCTCACAACAGTAATATTTATCGAACTAAACGGTTGACATGAGTTCATCACAAAATGTGTCGATAAATATTATGTCGTTTTTTTTTTGTAGCTTGAGTCTATTGCCGTCTATTGACATCAATAGATTCATTCCACGAGAAAACCCGTAGTTCATACCAATATTTCAATAGTTTTGTTTGAGAAATATTGAATGGAACGTTCACGGTTCAATATACCAACTCACCAGAGACACACGGATATAAAGAGAGGCAGATAAATTGGGTGTGACTATCGTCAGTATTAGTGACGTTTCTGATTTTTTTTAGACGAAGATTTGTGATTCGTATTATTTGGATTCATCGGCCTACTGTTCTCATCTTTAGTGTGATTTTCACAACGTTTCGGTCGATGTAAGCCCTCGACCTTCTTCAGGTGTCGAACTCGGGAAACTTTTAGTTGAAATTGGGAATCTGTTCGAAAGTTTGAACGAAATTATTTATTCACTAATTATTTAACATGCTCTCGTGTTTTTTTATCATACACGAACAGTTCGCCATTGTATCCTTCGTATCGCTTACGCTTAGTATTGAAACTTTCAAAAGCAAGAAGAGTGTAACTTTGAACTGAATTTAACTAAATACCTCATCCGTTACGCCACGCGTTTTGCAGATTACAAGGTTTGGGAGAAAGATTCCTGAGTTCAACAAGATTCACTTCAAGAATGTCAGAAGTTGCATCGGCCGAAATGTTGTAAGACTAACACTTAAAATCAAATTATAATTCAAATATAGGTGCAAACATGTTTTACAGCGGTATTAACAACAGATCAGATATATGTAGTCAAGAGATAAAAGAATAGTAAAAACTGTGTTTTGCTCATCTTTACTTCTCGTGTAACAACATCAGTCTTACCTATCAGATGTTGTTTATTTTATATGTAATTTTATTCGGTGAAACTAAATTTTATACGCATTTTATATATAGAAATTACTTTTATTATTTAACGTCTAACACATCTCAATTCCACTGATTATTCGTTGATTATCATATAATATATTGTCTCTAGCTGAGTGTAGTATAATGTAAAGCTATTACTAATATTGTAGAATAATTTCAAGTTATAACATATATTGTAGCATAATGTCAAGCCAGAACTTATTTTATTTTGTAGCATGATGTCAAGCGAGAACTTATTTTATATTGTTACATAATGCTAAGCTATAACTTATATTGTTGCATAATGTCTAGCAATAACTTATTTTTTATTGTGGTATATTGTCAAGCTATAATTATAGTGTAGCATAATGTCAAGCTATAATTTATTTCGTTGCATATTGTCAAGCTATACTTAATTTTATATTGTTACATAATGTCACGCTATGACTTATATTGTAGAATAATGGCAGAGCCATAACTCATTTTGAATTGTAGTATAACGTCAAGCTATAATTATATTGCAGCATAATGTCAAGCTATAATTATATTGCATCATAATGTCAAGCTATAATTATATTGCAGCATAATGTCAAGCTATAATTATATTGCAGCATAATGTCAAGCTATAATTATATTGCATCATAATGTCAAGCTATAACTTATATAGCAGCATAATGTCAAGCTTTAATCAATTTTATATTGGAGCATAATGTCAAATTATAACTTATTTTGTATTGTAGCAAAATGTCACGCTATAACTTATTTTGTGTTGTAGCATGCTATTGTATTGTTGCATGCTATACATTTTTAATATTGTTGTATAATTTCAAGCTATAACTTATTTTATAGTGTAGTATAATATCAAGCTATGACATTTTAATATCTATAAGTTATATTTGTCTTGAAAAATGAATTTATGATTCATTCAAACTTCTATACCTTACTTAATTACTCCTCCATCTGAATCATTTTTTCATATGAACAAAAACTAACTGGTGTCTTTACTACAGTTTTCTAGTCAATAATCTATATCGTTTTCAGGTCATTTGTTTTCTTATTTTATTATAATGCCTGGATTGCGGCCTGTCATCACTGTCCATTTCACTGTCTGATTGGCTCCTTGAAGTTTCACATTGTACCAATCAACAACTTGATATACAGCTTGTCTCCAAGCAGGACGGACAGAGGTCAATGGTTTCCATTTGTTGAGGTCAGTCTCAAATCCTTCAGGTCTGTATCGCAGACGTGTGTGAAAGGCAGCTGGAAGAATCGGAATATGTTTCTGTTTTATCATATAAGCTACAGCGTCTTTTAGTTCGTTATTCTTCCTCAACATGAACATAAACAACTGAAAAAAAAACAGAAAACATGGACAAAGAAAAGTATAATTATTGCAAAGTTCAGATGGAAGATTCGTTTGTTTCTCTTTTAGAAAACAAGAAGAAAAAGAATCAGCTAAAAGGATAGTTATCATGTTGGATCTGCGTTACTTGTTTGGAACACGCCTCGTTTCACATTTCCTTGCGATCAGTCTGTTTTACTGGATGCCAGGCTAATGAATACTATTCAGATTGAAGAAGAGATGGATCATTGGTATGAACACGATTTTGAAACTAAAATACATAACTTTAACAGCATAATCTTTGTAACATATATAAATAAGTTTGGTTTCCAAATCTCTTTTTATTATTTTACAAAGTGCCGTTCTTTATTCCTACCTATATTTTTTGGTGTTTCTTTTTATATTTATCTAAACTACGTGTCCAGCGTTGCACGAGTGTTTGGAGGTGTGTTTTGAGCAAAAAAAATAGTGGCAGTCGACAGGCAGGCTCGAACCCATACTGCGAAGGGGGAAAAGAATGTGAAAAATGCATGATATATTTATTACTGTTGCGCCCATCGCCAGACTGGAAGTGACGAGTATTTAAATTTAGGCTAGTCAATCGAAAAGAGGGGTTCATTTTCGAAAATATCGACGAAAAAATCGACTCCTTCTTGTAGAAAAGTGCATAGTTGAGGGTGAAGGGATTTGTCGTCCAAAGGGTAGAGCTTCAAAACGACATCAGTTTCATCGCCTACATAAATACATACATACATACATACATACATTTAATCAGAAAAGTGAGATTTATATAATAGACGTTGGTTTGATTCATCGATTGTACGACAGATCAAGCATTTTGTTTGTATAATTAGAAAATAGTTATATGTTCATTTTTATTTAATCAATCTTACTGTAATGACTTTTTACTTTCTCCAAAAGGGGCAGTTCAGCACATACACCGGTAGATTTTACCGCTGTGCTTTGAACACCAGTCTTCAGTTCATTTTAATTTAGTGAGTCGTTGATAGTTTTAATGGCATCGAATTTTAGGCTTTGTTTCGTGGATTGAATGAATGAAGCTGATTCTAAATAAAGATCTTCTCTATTTCTCATAACAGCGTTGCAGAGATCAACTTCTTAATTGAAACGTCCCGCTAAAACTATCTGATTAATGCGAAGAAACTTCCGAGTAAAGTAAAACATCCGTCGGAACCACAAACAATCTTGTTCTTTTCTGATAAAAAAATAGGTTTACCAGAACAACAGATGGTTTGTATTCCATCTTAAAGGCTTTTATAGAGTAATGTAGAATAGATTTCCTCAAACTGTCATCATTTCCGGATGTCTGTCATCAGAGAGAGATGGAAATATTGCATCTTTTTTGTAATTTCAGGTTGAATTCAGATATCTGCATGGAGTTGACCACTCTACGTAAGCCCTGTAAGGGTAGTTAATAATATGCCGTATATATAGCAGCAGGATACGACGCCTTGCCACACCCCGGTCTAATTAAATGGTTGTCAGTCAATGTTTACGACTACATAAATCCTAGTGTTTTACCTCCAAACTCCTTGACTTTCTTTTGATAAATTATTATGTATGTGGGGGGGAGGTATCGAGTAAGATATCAAACGCCGTGTCAATACAACAAAGGATTAGTTACTCGACGGAATTAAAGTAGCTTCTGAAAGTCTTCAAAGGTTAAGTATAATATCAGTTTGTTGTAGATTTCAGGGCCAACTTGAAGTTGCAATACACGCTTTATTTTGAATAAAACTATTCAACAATAGTCTAATTTCTTTGCCTATCAAATTTCTTTAAAACAATTAAATTTATTTAAAACAATTAAATTTCTTTAAAACAATTAAATTTAATATACGAAGACACTTATTCATGATAAAACTTTCAAATTTGTTCGCAAACTCTCTCTCTCTCTCTTTATATATATATATATATATATATATATATATGTATATATATATATATATAGAGAGAGAGAGAGAGAAGGAGAGAGAGAGGATAAGATGGAGCGAAATAGAAAGATAGATAGATATAGAACTCTCATTAGTTGGATCTTCAGCCGTTACTGACGTCATGGAGACATGTACGCTTTTGTGGTGCTCAACTATAGCTATCTCTGCTTCTCACATTTTTTGACTATACATCAAAACCGGTCCAAGGGCTAAGGAATTGTGGTATTCAGGTAAATAATATGCAGAAGTGAGCGAGAGGAGGGAATATACAATAGAAAGTAAAAGAAAGTAGATTAAAAGAGAGGAAGAGGAAAGAGAGAAGATCGCTGTGCATAATTATATTTATATTGTAAATACATTAAACAAGCAATATAAGAACAGTGTAAATCTCCTAGCAAATCTGCATTTCCTAAAGATGTGCTTTTTATTTTACTGTTTTATTCTTATATACTATTAAAAATGTCATTTTAATAAATATGTATTAAAAAATAATCTTAGCTGTGGGCAAATAAAACAATTTTTATGAAGTAAAACTCAACACATTCTTTATTATTCAATGTTTATGATTCTTGTTGAATGATTTTTCACTGTTTTTTTTTTTAAATAACGTAATCATGTGAAATTTGTAGATATTAAATAAAAAACCAGCTGAAAGTAAAATTTTGCTCTGAGTGCTTTGTTCAGTCTTGTAAATAATGGTAATATTTTCTATTTTATAAAAAAAATAGAAACATACCGGTATATAGATGCGCACTCACTAGGAAGGTCAAACTAATTGTTGTATAGAGGGTGTTTGAAAAATCGACGAGATAACTATGTATAAAAGAGTCTGCTTTTAAAATATTCCTTCATTTTTTATTTATTTACAGGTATTGTTGTCTTCTGTTTTCTGTTATCTCAAATAAATAGTCAACAGTCATAGGATGTCGACCGGCTTCCTCATGTGGTCTATCAAAGGAGACCCTCGTAACGCCTATATCTTTCTTTTAGTGAAATATAACACTATTTTTTAACCAGATTGTCTTGCTTGGTAACCATGTGAATTAGGCGAGATAGTTGGATGTTTGGCATGAGGTTTTAGAGATTCCAGATTTCCGGAAAATGATAGAATGTGCTTTTGTTGAGATGTCGTAGAGAAAAAATAATTTCCTTACAAAATAAACAAACAGGTGGCACCAACAATCTACCTGATTAACCAGAAGCACCTTAGAAATAAGACATGTGTTTATATCACGCGAAAAACCCGCCCAAAATGTTAGATAATCAAATTACTCTGTTAAGAGAAAGAAAGAGATGGAAAGACCCTACGAGAGAGAGAAAGAGAGAGAGAGAGAAAGAGAGAGAGAGTAGGAAATAAAATTAAAGAGAGATATGAATTTATAGATAGGGAAAAAATAGTCCAGATGGGAAAAGAACGAAACGAAAGAGAAATAAAGAGAGAATCGGCAAACGAAATGCAAAGAGGATATAGGAGGAAGTGATAATCTCAGAAAGATAGGGATCGAAATTAGGGGTTTCATTAAAAAAAATACGTTCCTTTTAGGAGACAGGAGAAATTTGCTTGCAGGTCGTCTAAGAGTGCATATCCGCTTAGGGTCTCGTCCAGGTCGGAAGATCTGAAAGAGCTAAGTGGAAAAACCCTTAATTTCTCCTCCGACCGAGAAGCTGACTCAAAGAATTTAAGGTGAAAAAATCCTTCATTTTCAAGCAATTTATATTGATTTTTATCTGAAAGTACTTTATGCAATAATTATTTTCGCTTATAAAAAAGGTATCATTGATTATTGGTTGTTTTGATTGTTGAGCATAATTAAGTTAATGTCCAGATTTAGCCTGAAATCTCACGCTACAGCTGCAAGAGGCTAATGTTAGCTGATCAGTGCACCTGTAAAGGAAGAGATCAAACCCGACGACTGACAATGACTGGTCAGCATGTTAAAAGTATTGCTACCTAGACTTACGTTCATGCGAATTTTGTGCGTTCTGAACATCAGGGCAGAGATTTACAGTGACCAGTGATTTACTGGTCATATTTTGAAGGGTCAATCAATAAAGGAGGATAAAAGTATAGCTACGGGTATTAAGGTGTTTCGGGGCTGCGGACGGCCTAGTTACATTAATTGGTGCCATGAAGCAGGATTACGCCACCCTCTTGGCGTGGTTTCCGTCATACTGTCGTCGTTTTGTTGGTGTATTTAGCAATACCAAGCCCAGGCTTGTTTTACCTGTGATCCTATCAAAAGAATATTGTTTAACTATCCAATATATAATAACAATGCGCCAGTAGACATACTGTATGCTTTAGATGTTTACAAAACAGGTGTTGATAAGCATATTTTCGGTGGCCTATTACTTAAATGTATATGTTTCCAGTTCAACATACGCACATTATTCGAAATGATGTGGTTTATATTTGTTTGCATTTTGCCCAACCGAGGTCTACTAAGTAATATCGTTTTAGTAACTGCTTGATACACAGAAAACAGTGCAAAATTGACAGATTTATTGTATTAGGTATCTTAAGCAATGATATAATATACTGATTATACCCGACAGAACATACGGCGTAATCATGATAACTCACCGGTTTTCATTGGATTACTAAAATAAAGCAGCGCTGAGCCTAGCCAGTACCAGAAAGTGACCGTTTGGGAATACTGGGATCTGTATGTATTTAGATAAATGCGTATGTTTAATAACTTATATAGATGAACGTCCCATACCTTGAACAGTTCTTAGTCACACTTAGAAAGGAGTAGCATTAGTTAGCCTCCTAATATTTATCATAAAGGAATTTACACTGTCCATCGCTTTATTGCGGGTCTCTTAAAATGTTGTATAAGGGTGAACATACAATGTCTAATCATGAAAATTTTACGTTTTATTATATTTTCCTGTTAAGGAATAATGAACAAAAGAACATCATAGGGGATAGGCCTAAAAGAATGAATTATTTATCGCCATACCCACCATTTGTTTTTAAATAATTTTAATTAAATGTTTATCCCCCGAAGAAGTCAAGTATTTTATCTGAAAAGCCGTTATGGTTCTAGCGACATCAACTACTTTCCTCCACAGGGCATCCTTTGAAGTAAATTGCTCTCCTTCCTCATAAACAGCTCTTTTCAATATTGATCAGAGATGTTCAATGGGGTTAGGATCCGAAGAACACGGTAGCCAGCTCATGAGGGTTTCTCCAAAGAAGCCAATAGAATTAAGGAAGGCTGCAGTCGCCCTAGCAGAATGAGATAGTGCATTGTCATGCACAAAAATCATCTGACAGTGACGTGACAATGGTAGATCATCTAGCTATGGTGATAAACGTTTATCCAAAAAGGCTGTGTACGCATTGCTGGTAAGTTATCACCCTCTAGAACTCGGAATGGCCCAACCAACTGATCCCTTATGATTCCCACCGAAAACATAATGCCTCTACCTCCTTGTTTGGCGATGAACTCCTTAAGGGGTTGGAGTTCTGTTCGAGTTCACAAAATTTAGCCCATGTATTCAGACCGTCAATAAAAGCGCGGGTATTATATGTAAATAAAACAAACACGTTGGAAATCTATTTTCATGTAATTCTGTTCCCAAGCAATTCGTTTTTCCCTATGTTGTCTGTCAAATGGAGGCCTTGAAATAGTTTTGATGTTCCTTGTCATCTTATTCAACACATTACATCGGGCCTGTCTGGATCTTGGAGAGATTCCAGCTCTTGCAAAAATGGAAGCACTGGTGCTGTTTGGGTATCGGTTGACTTCCCTATAAATTTTCAGAATATAACGATATGAAAGGTTTCTACTGGTTCCCTTATCTTTTCCGAATTTGGTGTTGTGACTGTTTACGAATGAAGCCAAAGGTCTTGGATCTCTATCCAGCTTCATAGCTAAATCACTGATGAACAATCCTTCTGCGAGTCCAACAACTTTTCTTTTTTGATGACCGTTAATCGCCCCCTTTTTGGCATTTTACAAGATCTGCAATAAAGCGATGGACAGTATAAATTACTTAATAATAAAGAAAATGTTAAAACTTCGGGGATATCTCATTGATTTGAATAAAATTTTGGGAAATAACTAACCTTGAATCAGTCATTTGATGATACAGTTTTCATTTTTTGTTACGTATATTTGGTGAAATATTGATATTTTACTAATCTGCAATTAAGCAACTGACGAAGTTTATTTTAAATAATAGAACACGTATATAAAATACCCTTTGAAACGATCAAACGCAGAAAATAAAAAAAACATTTAAAAATAATGTTGATCGGTATATCTCAGCGAATAAACTCGCCTTTGTCAATATATCTTTTATTCATATGTCTCATGATGGTACTTTTAGCCGGGACACGTCTGTTTAGCTATTTATTAACTGTTTGGTGTTTTTTCTTTTTTTGTTATAGCCCAGAAATGCACAGAGTGTTTGCTAAATAAATACATATATTTCTTTTTGTTGTTTGAAAGCGTTTCAAACAGGAAACAAACCAATTATTTTTAGCACACGTCATGTGCATTCCAGGACCATAAAAACCCCCGTTGCCAACAACTAAACGGACGTGTTCCACCTAAAAGTACTGTCATGAGGTGTAAGAAGAAAATATATATCTTGACAAAAGCGAATGTTTTTGCCAAAATATATCGGAAAACATTATTTTTAAATTGTTTTTTTTTTTTTTTTTTGCATTGCTCGGCGTCAAAAAGTGTTTTATATACGCGTTCTGTTTGATTTCCTATTTACCAACGCTTTCAATCAGGAAACCAACCAGCATGGGAATTTGAAGTAGAAAACGCGCGCACGTAAGCTATAATAATTTGCTGAGGTTATAACAAAGAATCTGATTGGTTACTAGCCAAGCAAGTACACTCGAATTATTAAAAAATACAAAGCACTATCGACTCCATACAACAGTCTGACGAATCCTATAGAGGATGAAACGTTATATATATATTGTGACCCAACCAGCAATGATAGTCGAAAATCGCCCCATTACATTAATCTTCGTGACTATTATTAGATATTGGAAGTTTAAATAAACATGACAGAAAAGCAAGTAAAGAAAGTTGAATACTGCCATGTTAATATTTTTATTGCTTTCGCGAATGTTAAAACAGAATTATGAAGAATTAATTGGGCGGGAACGTAATAGGAGAGTCCTGTTCATATGCTGTAAAAACTGTGGAAAATTTGGGTTTTCTATGCGCCGATGAGCTGCGCAGTTCGTGCCAAATTATAACTAATGAACTAGTTTATACTTACGCTTCAATTTTTTGGGATGATAATTGGTTATTTGTATTATTTGGATTCATTGGGTGACATTTTCACAACGTTTCGCAAGGTCCGCAAACACCTGTGGAGAAAGCAGGGTAGAGTACTTTGAAAAATAAATTGTAAGAGTAATATTCTCCTGAAGATTGCAGGTTTAATTCTCAGTGTGGTCAACCATACAATTGCGAATCACTTAGGAAGTCTATCCAGTCCTCGTTAATAGAACGAAAGCATACTAAATCCGTGAATAAATAAAGGGTTTCGTTCGAAATCCTGATCAAATTCCCGAGTTCGACAGAAACATTACCGAGTCGACAATATACACCTAAATTGTCGTGGGTTGTGAAAAGACTACTCGAAATGAGATACGTTGTGAAAATAACATTCAAGATGAGAACAGCAGGCCGATCAATCCAAATAAAACGTATTCTATTTTATTTATTTGTATGCGGACTATTGGCCTCATTTTTATAGTTGTTTCACTACGTTTCGGCCATATATACTTTGCCCTTCGTCAGGTGAGCATTATCTGAAAATAGCGGTTTAAATCCTACCCAAGGCCGGTCAGGCGATTTGTTGGCCAAAATCTGATGAGAAGACAACAGCTATAGAAGGCAGTAATAATTGAAGATATAGTTAAGCGGTTCAGCATTCTTATCGTGTCGCGATTAACCAGCTGGAAAAGTCAGAGGAATAGTTAGCCGAAACGTCGTGAATCAACAACTGTAAACGTGATCGTAACAGTTCGAAAATAAATAAATAAAATATACAAATGATTTATCTCAAAGTATTCCAATAATTACATAATAAATACGTATTATACACCTATTCCTAATCCTGAGTCGATACTAGTGTATGCAACTTGTTACTAACAAAAGTCCAACATTTTTTAAATGAATAAGATGGAGGTATATTCTTTGTTAATGTTGAAATTTTAATATATATATATATATATATATATATAGTCATCCACATACAGTACTGTTTTGCTGTTTCACAGCTCATCAGTGCGGCTAGACAGGCAACTACTTCAAGCCAGGATTGAAACCCGACCGTCTGTACGGCACTCAAGGCTCCTAACCATTACGCTATTGGCGGCGTAGGGAATTTAACGATGTTTTGACATCGTACGAACTACCTCCGCTTGATTTGTTTACACAAAGAGCGTCGCTTATATGCTAATGGTAATTCGTGTATCACATCTCAATATGCTCAACTCAAGGTGAGGAGCATTATAGTCATCACATACAGTACTGTTTCGCTGTTTCACAGCTCATCAGTGCGGCTAGACAGGCAACTACCTCAAGCCAGGATTGAAACCCGACCGTATTGTGGGTATGTTTGTGTGTAAACATATGCTTATGACGACTTAGCTTAACAGATGAAGCCATGTTATTTTCAACAGAGCTAAACTGATGATCTCCTACAGTGATATAACATCCAGCTTATGTGCTATAGATATATTTCATACTATAACTATTAAGTTCTACTTAGGTTTTGACCACCGTTAAAGTCTATAACCAAAATCTATGTTACAATATAGTATATAAACATATCTTATATGTGTATATACATTAAATATTCATACAGACACACACTTACATACGTATACATATGCTTAAAAAGGATGTGTCCTCTATAGTATCAGACCTTACAGAATGGTTAATTGTAGGTGTAGACCGATTCATACCATCCACAGAATTCTAGCAAAAACCGAACAGCCAGTCATGGTTCGCCCCAGAATGTGCTGCTGCAATCGAACATAGAAATCACGTTTTCTATAGCTACCAATGTAATAGATGTACTGAGACTAAAGCTGTTTTCAGGACTGCCAGCAACCATTGTGAAAAGTAATAAAAAATGCAAGAAAGCTATATGCTCAGTCCGTTAAATCCAAAGTAGCTGAGTAGCGGCTTTGTTTCAAACAGTTTTGGCAAATAGCAAACAGGATCCTGAACAGAAGTGTGCGTTCTATCCCAACGATCATCAATGGACCTGAGGTCATCTCGTCAGCATCAGACAAAGCCAAACTATTTGCCAAAACCATTGCAGCTAATTCTACCCTTTGCGACGAAGGCCATCAACCCCCTGTATTTCCTCCTATAAAAGACAACACGCTATGCAACATACAAATATCTGTGCGTGATGTAGCCAAGCTAATCAAGAACCTTGATTCCAGTAAAGCATTCTAATTATAGTGTTGAAAAAGCTTCAACCAGAACTTACCCACATACTTATAAAACTGTTTAAGCGTTGCATTAAGAAGTGCTTCCCAACATCCTGAAAAATCTCATCAGTATGCCCTGTATTAAAGACTTCAGGTGATAGGTCCTCTACCTCTCAGTACAGACTAATAAGTCTCCTGTGTACCATGAGTAACTTGCTGGAATCCATATTTTAAAAAAATAGTCAAGCACCTCACCAGAAATAACCTTCTTAGTGACATGCAATATGGTTTCAATTCTGCTAGATCTACAGCAGATGTTCTAACGGTTATATCTCATAGGAGTTGTAAATCTCTCGACAAGGGGTTCCTTTCTATGGCAATTGATGTTGACATATCAAAGGCATAAAGGCCTACTCCATACGATTTCCAGCTTCGGTATAACTGGAAATGTTTTCTCAATTATTAAATAATTTATTTCTAATAGGCTCACAAGAGTAGTGATTGATGGGCAAAAATCAGAAGCCTACATTTAATTCTGGAGTCTCTTGGGGGTCCATCTTGGGCCTAACTCTCTTTTTGATCTACATCAATGATCTCTCAAAACACATACTTAGATAATTCGTTGATATTTATGCTGATGACTCTACAATCTATCGTAACATCAAAGACCGTAAATGACAAAGTTCTCTCTGATTCTCTCTCTTCTGATCTTGAGCGCATCGTAAACGGGGGAAGAGGTGGCTGGTTACTTTTAATGCATCTAAAACCAATCTTCTATCTTTACATCATCAACGCTTTGTTACACATCTGGTATCAACTGAAATAGATGGTTCTAGTCCTGATGAGGCTCCATGTTTTGACAAACTTCAAATTGATCACGTACATCAAATCTGTTTCTAAGATCGCAGGAAAAATGATGGGATCCTTCTACCGCTCAAGTATATATCTCACTGCTGATGCAATTCTCTATCTATATAAAAGCCAAGTACGTCCAAGGATGGAGTATTGCTTCCACAGCTGGGCAGGAGCTGCTAAAAACAGTCTATCCTGCGTTGACAGAGTACAAAATAGACTTCGTAGCTTAGTGGGAGGATGCCCTTTTCTCTTCGCTATAACCTCTCTCCCATAGAAGAGACGATGCGAGCCTGTCTTTGTTTTATTTTTATTTCCATGGAAAGTTCTCGTTTGAGCTCCAATCTCTCGTCCCCCCTCGCAAATCTGTTACGAAAAACAATCGGCTAGCTGAAAGCACTCTCAATAATGCCGTCCTCTTTATCTGTGCCTTAATCAAAGCGTAGATTCCATGAAAAAAGTTTCCCTGTTCCCCATCTGACTACAACTTAGATGTCTTCAAGTCCAACATAAACAAATTCCTGATAAATCGTCCCCTTAAGTAATACACTTTATCAAATCTCCATTACTAAGGATTACTACGATATTATCCCATAGAGTACTGTACAGACAATAACCCTTATCCCCGAGTAGCCTCCGGGCCTTGATAAATGGTGACTTCCATGTAAAAAAATTATTTATATATATATATA
Organism: Euprymna scolopes; assembly: GCF_053919585.1. Classification (NCBI taxonomy): domain Eukaryota; kingdom Metazoa; phylum Mollusca; class Cephalopoda; order Sepiida; family Sepiolidae; genus Euprymna; species Euprymna scolopes. The sequence continues at coordinate 127,827,626 of NC_136495.1, forward strand.
TATATATATATATATATATATATATATATTCTCACTGCTACATAAAGGTCTTAAGCGAGTACTTGGCTATCCGTCTAGCACATGTTGATCGTATGATTGGAACATTTTTCCTGTTTAAATAGTTGTGCAAATACATAGAGAACTACAGGATTTTGCCCATGAGAAAATAAGCAAATCCAGGGAGAAAAATAATGTCAAAAACTTTTTTATTAATTTCGAAATGCAATTCTCAGTTGAACATAACGATCAACGTAAAGGGTACATCGGACGTGTTCTTGAATTAATTGCTAGACGGAGAAGTAGACCTGGTGAAGGGGTTTGTCTATGAGTCTGACACTCCAGATATGTTCTCTGTCGAGAAATAAATTGGACAACTTTGCAAAACTCGCAGTAAGATTAATAGAATTGCCGAGAAGAGTTTCTTGTTGCAATTTTACAGCATTCTAGAGAGTGCGTCCTTTAATTATTAGCAAGCTATAATAATAGATTTCTTTTATATATATATATATATATATATATATATATATATATATATATATATATATACACACACACTCAATGCATCTTTTGCATTTTCTTAAACAGTGCTCGATAAGTAGAGGTTAATAGTAAGTTATAAAAATATAGATTGAAAATAAGATTTATCCGCGTTTTATTTTCCAGAGGATTGGACGGACTATTTTTAACACTTACTATATATATACATATATATATATATATATATATATATATATATATATATATATATATATGTGTGTGTGTGTACTTATGTGTGTGTATGTATGTGTGCATGTATGCGTGTGTGCGTATGTATATATCTATGTATATATATATATATATATAATTAAAAATAATATATATATATATATAATAAATATTATTAATATGTATTGAAAAATATTTTAGTTATGAGCCCTTCTAAATAAAATTAGTGTAGCCTTATTTGTGAATGACGAAGAAAGCTGTGATTTGACTGCGTGAATTATTCACAAACTTCCAGTTTGTTTGAATCCTCTCATAGCTGGTTGACACTATGACATGTCTTCATTAATATCTTAATTAATTTTATTTAAGGCTTAATCCCCGGTGATCAAGCGGAAGAGCGCTAGACTGCAAAGGCAAGTTTTTTTGTTGTTTTTTCGTTGACCGAGTTCGAGCCTCACGACTAACAGTAATTATCACTTCGTGCACTTATTATTGCGTAAGCATGAAACGTACTTATTAAAAACTATTAATATTTACTGAAAAAAAATAATATTTATTGAATATATATATATATATATATATAAATATATATATATATATATATATATATATATATATATATATATATATATATATATATATATATATATATATATATATATATATATATAGTAAAATATGTGGTCCTGGATATGACCTTAAATTATATCCGATGGTGGGGCCCCAGTTTGCGAGCTTTGGGAAGTGTGGAGCCACCCTTTAATTGGCATTGTTCCCAGGCCCACTCTGACCCGTATCGGTAGTACCTGCCAGGGTCCCAACTATGTGTTAAATAGAAACCGACTTGAAAAAAACAAATATACTCTATTAAAAAGTGTTCTTCAAAATCACTGGAGTTTGCATGAAATAATCTGAAAAATGGCTAATATGCCGTAAAACAAAAACGACCAACTAAGTTAAATATGTGTTCGTTTGTATGCTCTTTTCTAGTATGCTTGTCTTTATTTACAATTATAGCGTATTGCAGTCAATGATATATGGTGCAAAACTGAAGAGTCAATCTCGATATATGATAATTTCTTTGAGAAAATATCCTATAATTACATTAAAATGTATATTAAGTTATAGAATCTCAATTATTATATAAGAGGCACTTTGTGTGTCTGTGTGTCTCTGAGTTCGTTCCCTATGGCCTCGAAAACAGCTGAGTTGATATTTTATGAAATTTCACACGAATGTACTTTATTTGCTTCTTAGTGTTCTTAGATTTTTATGTGGGAATGTCTTTGATAAGTATCGATGATCGATAATCGAAATAATCCGATGAAAGAAGAAACAGGAAATTTTGGACACAGCCTAACATCATAAGTACATTTGATCAGTTTTATTAACAGACAATCCGGAGTTTCTTTGATATGACAGGGGCGCGTTCGAATGAATGTTTATGCTTTAAGCACAATTGAAGAATGATACTTGATTTCTGTATTTTAAATTTTAATGTAAGCCATTATACAGGCCCCGTGTTTTGACAAGCTTCTGGGTTTGACTTTTACTCCTGATCTGAAATGGAACACGTACATCAAGTCTGTTACCAAGGTCGCTGGAAAGATGGTGGGATCCTTCTACCGCTCCAGAAGATATCTCACTCCTGATGCAATTCTCTATCTATATAAAAGCCAAGTACGTCCAAGGATGGAATACTGTTGCCATATCTGGGTAGGAGCTTCTAAAAACAGCCTATCCTGCGTTGACAGAGTACAAAATAGACTTCGTGGCTTAGTGGGGATGCCCTTTTCTCTACCCTGCAACGTCTCTGCCACAGAAGAGACGTTGCGAGCCTATCCTTGTTTTATCGTTATTTCCATGGCAGGTGCTCGTCTGAACTCAAATCTCTGGTCTCCCTCGCAAATCTTTCACGAAAAACACCCGTATAGCTGAATCCATTGTGAAAAATTTCCCCCACTCTATATCTGTGCCTAAATCAAAACGCGGATTCCATGAACAAAGCTTCTTTCTTAGAACTGCACGCCTGTGGAACTCTGTTCCGTCTGCCTGCTTCCCACCGGACTACAACTTGGATGTCTTCAAGTCCAATGTTAACAAATTCCTAATGAACCGCCCCCTTAAGTAAACACTTCGTCAAATCTCCACACTAACGTAATGTACTTGCAATAACCCTTATCCCTGAGTGGCTACCGGGCCTTGATAAGTGGTGATCATTGTGTTAAAAAAAAGAGTCACGGGAAACGGGTGTATTTAAAGAAAAAGCAATTCAAAATCAATAATTAACTTAAAGAATTAAGGCAAAAGATAAACAAATAACAACAAACTAAACGGCATCTAAATACTACCCTCCTCACTCACTTTCCCTTACTTTAGCAGAGCTAAAGGCGTTCTAAAAACATGCGTTTCCCGTGACTCACCGATTTTCCGTTACTCGCCCTTTATATAAAATCTATATAATTATAACATTCAAATGACATTGTAATGAGTGATGTAACCCACTTTCCGGTTTACGACATCCGGTTGCGTATGCGCGCATAAACATAAACCATAACAACGTAAACAAATAAACAGAAATAGCTTCTTTTGCAGATTTGGACCTGCGAACTGAAATATTAACGTTATTATTTCGAAATTATTATTTAACATGGGAAGAGTGGGGGTGTTTTGCAACTATTCTTTATTACAACTATACTGTCGTTATTTCTTTACAACTAAACAATTTTAACCCGTTGACAAACATAAGAACAATTGTAGTAAAGCCAAGACTACTACTACTAATACTAATACTAATACTACTAATACTACTACTAATACTAGTACTACTCTCTATCCGTCCCTTTTCCTTCCTTACTTCTTTTTTTATTTTTTGTTTACATTTCTAGATACAAGATAGTTGTGTGAAAACGGTGAATTTGTTGACATATTTACTAATCTGTTTCAATACTAGTTTTATTTCATTTTATTTATTTAAGTTTTATTTTTATTTTTTGCTTCAGGTTTTATTAATTACTTTTTTTTTTAGATTTTAAGTTTCTTTAACTTGGTTGAAGGATTCCAATATGGGTTTTTCATTCTTATATTTCTCATCGGTAGATTCATGTGTGTTTTTGCTGCTAAGTGACTTTCGTCGGCGTTCGATTCGTAGGTAAATCATGTTTAATTTTCGGTTTTAGAGTGATTATTCGGAAAAATAGGAAACTTTATACAAATAGGGAGGATTTTTTTTTTTTAATGTTTGAGTGATCCGTCCGTGATTTTTCATTTTAATATACTTTCATAGAAATGTTTCTGTTATGTAAAAAAACAACAACTATTTTCTTTACGTCACAAGTGGCACGCTCATACATGAATTCCATTACTAATATAACATACTGACCCAACGGGTCACGGGTAGTCTAGTAATTTAATAAAATCAATAGTAGTAGTACTCTATCATGAAATGTAGACTAAAATATATTTGAAACATAGTCACTGCGAGAGGCATGTTAAGCTTCCTTCCGGTGCATCTCGAAGGTTTGCCCAATTAGTGCAGGCAACCAATCGATTTGATTGAAAAATGGGATATTTTATCGATGTTAACGGTTATAAAAATATGGAAGTATGAAATATTCGTTGATCATCATTCAATCCTGGGCAACGTCGGGTCACCTAGCTATATAGTAACATAATCGATATTAATAAGTATTTATAATGCTACATATTATTTAACTTTGTTACCTTCTGTATCTTATATATGATCGTTTCTCCCCCACCGTATCGTATCACTTGTTGCCTGTGCATTGCAACGAGGTGTTAGGCGGAAGTCATTATTATAAATTGTATTGTAAATATAAGAAAAGAAGCAATTAAATGTATAATACATCGTGTATTTTAATAATTACAAACGATTGGCACACATCATTGAAAGTAAAGTGTACTTTTATAGTGTCATCTATTTCTGTTTTCATGGTAGCTTTTGTCTTTCCTCATAATATTTCTGACTGACAAATGTATAAATCTTAGTAAGTCAATTTTGTATCCGATGTTACAACTGTTTTCCAATAATGTTTAACACGTGTGTAAAACACGCACCAATTAAGGCTGGCAGTTCAAGATGGGGTCATGTGTAACGAAATAATAAAAGTTGACACTTTACAAGTATGTAATATACTTTAGTAATTAATTGCATGTATAAACCACATGCATTCACAAATCTCATTGTAAAAGTAGATGTTTTTGAAAGAGGAAGCATACTCTGTTATCCATAAGTTACTCGCAATATAGTTTACTAAATAGCATATAACTTTCATCTATAATATAAAATTCCCCTGTTTAAATGTATGTGTGTTCGTGTGTATGTCTACATAAACGTTCGACAGAGACGATAGATTTTCACGAAATCGGTATCGTTTTGACGATCAACCCTTTGGACGACAAATACCGAAGAATTTGCCAAAAACATGATTTCTTTCACCCTCAACTAAACACTTTTCTACAAGGAGGGGTCGCTTTTTTTTTCGCCGATATTTTCGAAAGTCGTCCCTTCTTTTCGATTGACTAGCCTTAATTTAAACATTCGGCGTTTCCAATTTGGCGATCGACGCAACAGCAAAGACGTCACGTTTTTTTGCGTTTTTTCTTCCTTCGCGGTACGGGTTCGAGCCTGTCTGCGTACTACCACTTTTTTCCTTTTTTTTTTTTTTTTTTGCTCAACACACACTTCTTTACAACCAGGCAACGCCGGGCACCCAGGCTAGTTGTCTAATTAAGGTCGTTGAGTTAATCATTGTTATGAGCACTACGATTTCAAATACAAATTAAGTACTGCGCTCAGATAGCGTACTCGAGGCGTACAATATTGAAGATCAATCATTTGCGCAAAAATATCGAAATTAACGCATCGCGTATGTCAAGCAATTTACGTCTCACTTCATCTTCAGGAATCTCAATTTGAAGATCACAAATTATAGGCCCGGTTTATTGTGCTCTAGTATTCAGGGAAACGTTTTGGGGTAGATATCCTTTCGTATTAAACAATCACTTTCACATTAAACAATCACTTTCCCACAAATACGATCTATAATATCATCAATACACCCGAAGTCTTCATTGAAAAACATTGCCTTGGTTTGTTTGAACGGTTCAGTTCTAGCATGAATCAATTGGGATGAGGATCTGCCCAAAATTGATCGGGTTTATAACATTTGTATGTGTACTGTTTGACTTGCAAGTTAATTTCTTAAAGAATATATATATATATATATATATATATATATATACTAACACATCACCCGGCCTTGTCCAATCGTAAAATACGCATAAATATTATATTTTTAATCATACAGAAACTGAGAAAGATGTATGTGAATATAAGGGAGGGGGTTCCAAGCAGTTCACTTTTTGCAAGTAAAAAAATATTAGAGTTGAGATCGAAACCAAAACCTAAAGACAGTTCGTTAACAATTAGGCCAGATTTACACGACTCTAAAACGTGTTTTCAAACCTACTTCTTAACATAAGCAATTTATTACATGAACTATTAACGCATGCGCATTCGTGAAACAGTTGACAAACAGATAAAAGTACGATGACCCTCACGTATATATTTTTCAATTTTGACTCCTTAGCAGCAGTTTTTTTTTTTTTTTTGGTGAAAAGCAATTAGAAAGTTTCCACATGTCTTAATACCCGATATACCAAATTTAATGCATGTAGATCAAACATTCGTTGAGTATATAAGTTGAGAATCACCCTTAAACACTCTCACTAATATATATATATATATATATATATATATATATATATATATATATATATATAATTGTTTACTATACTAATTATTAAATACCTACAGACACTAGTGTTCCATCCTTTCGGGAATCGTCAGTGCAGGGCGTCACAATAAACACGGGTCAATGGATTGGGACCCAACAACGAAGCTATCTCTGACTCCATTGGCAATGACCGCGTCTATTCGACCACCGTTAACCGCAAGAAATATTGCTAAAATTTAAACATTTATTTTTAAATGTTTTAACGTCAGTCAGAGTGCTCTAATATGTACACACACACATATATATATATATATATATATATATATATATATATATATATATACTAGCTGTACCCTGCTACGCGTTACTGTGGCTTAATTTCGTGTAATGGAAAATTCTGATAAAAACAGAAAATGCATGTTTCTTATATTCTTAGTACAGCAATCCACTCCACAAAGTAAAAAAAAAAGGCGAAAATGAAAAAAAAAATGGTTCTCTTGCAGAATTGGATCCGGATCCTCAGGAGTTACCATACATCATGGCTTGGGCTCGACCAACATTTAGTGGATTAAGCCGAAAGTTGCTAAAACGTTGAAACGCTAAATAGTTTCCTTTTCTATTGTATTCAAAAATGTGAGTTTTTAATTAATATTTGGGTAAGGGGGGGTACTATACACGGATTCGTAAAAGTTGTCCAAAAGCGAATAAATGAAAGCAAAGATAAGGTAAATTACGTTTCTATCTAACTGGATAATTTTTTTAGTGTTTTTATTGATGTAAAATGTTTAATCGACTCAAAAAACACAGTGTTTATCTATGTATTTGAAAAAGACGAATGGTTGCGGACTCTGTTGAATACGTTAAGTTTGGGAAAATCAGTTAAAAACTATACAAAAAAATGTCAGACACCTAGTGATTATATGTTATTGTGACATAGGCTGACATATTCGGTGGGTTTCTAATAGTATTCTGTATGTTTTTTTAGTTTTAAATCATTTTCTCAAACTTAACATCATCAACAGTGTCCGTAACCGTTTTTATTTTTCAAATATACTGATGAACACTGTTTTTAGAGCCGACTAAACGTTATAGTAAATAAAACGGGTTTGTATTACTAAACACAGAAACGAAAAAGTTGTTGAAAAATAAATATAAAAATAAATGTTATCCGAGGCAAGATAAGTTACTTTTCTACCTAACTAGATAAGATTTTAGTGTTTTTATTTAGTGTAAAATGTTTAATCAGTTCGAAAACATGTAGTGTTTATCTGTATATTTGAAAAATACAAATGGCGGCAGACTGTTGAACACGTTAAGTTTGGGAAAATGAGTTAAAACTAAAAAACTATACAAAATACTGTCAAAAACTCACTCAATATATGTTACCGTGACATAAGCAGACATGTATTCGGTGGTTTTTAACAGTATTTTGTATAGTTTTTAGTTTTAACTCATTTTCCCAAACCCAATGTGTTTAACACAGTCTGTCGGCATTCGTAATTTTCACATATAGCAGTAAACGCTGTGTTTTTTGAGCCGAATAAACATTTTACATTAAAAAACAAAAAAAAATATCCATTTTGGTAATACAGCAACATATCTTGCCTTCGATAATATTTGTTGTACATTTATTTTTTGACAACTTTTTCGAATCTATATGTACAGTAGTACAAACACAATAAAAACACTAAAAATTATCAAATTAGGTAGAAAAGTAACTTATCTTGGCTTTGAAAACATTTACTTGTTATATATTTGTTTTTTGACAACTTGTTCAAGTCTTTGTGCAAGTACAAACCGAAAGATGTATTTTTCTGTCTAATTTTATTTTTAGTACCGCGCTTAAATTTAAATTTCACGATATCTTTTTGGGGGGAGGGTATTTTTTTTACATTAGGTCCATCTCCACAATTTTAGACTATGCTGAATAAGAAAATCTCATTTAAAATTTGCAGAGGCAATTAGTTTTCGAGATATAAAGACCTGTACTATGCACTATAATTCACTGACGGCCATGAATAAACACTCCCGGTCTCCCCATATTAAGAACGGCTTTCGGAATAAACAACACCCATGCCTAACCACATGTAGGAACCTTTTACCTGTCTTTCGTCTTTTAAAAACGGCTTTTGGAATAAATACCACCATTCTCCCCATGTTAAGAACGGCTTTCAGAATAAACACCCCAACCTATCCATGTTAAAAATTGTGGAGGTGGACCTAATGTGAAAATTTACCTTCTGTTTTTTAATAAATTGTTAATTGAAAGCACAGAATAGTGACAAAACACCATCCCCTCCCCTTGGTAAGAATAGCAAAAAAAATAATCGTTTTCTTGGTAGAAACTGTTCTGTATTTCACCTAACAATTTCTGGTGCTAATGAACATGTACATTAATGAACATAATGACTGATCCGCGCTATTTTTTTAAATCGTATTTCCAAGTTTAATTAAAGTTTTATGATATGTTTTTATTCAATTGTAAGGTTAAGGTACAGAATAGATACAAAACACTCTCCCATCCCCCTGTTAAGAATTTAAATACTAACGTTATTATTTCAGCACGGATCACTCTCTTCATGAGTACCTAATATTTTTTCAGCCATTCTTACCATAGAGAGTGGATGGTGTTTTGTAACTAGTCTGTTTTTTTTTTAATAACAACTTATTATTAAAAAAAAAAAAACAATGTAAACGGCGCGTTCAACATTGTAGCCGAACCTTATTTGGCAATAAGGTCACGTTAGACGATTAATGGGTGCTAATGCACTTACTGATCCGCGCTATTTTTTTTAAATTGTATTTCCAAGTTTAATTAAAGTTTTATGTTTTTTCGTATTTTTTTAGATTATGTCCACCTCCACAATTTTCTTTTAAATGACGACTTTTAAAGGTTTCCAACTATGCTGAATCAAGAACTCGCATTGAAATTTTGCAGAAATAAGCAGTTATCGAGATATAAATAGTTGTTTTATGCATTGTATTCTTTGGCGGCCATGTTTATGACGCGCGTAGATTTGTTTATGACGCGCGCAAGCGTGTATAAAAGATGGCTGCCAGAGATTACAATGCATTATACAAATTTTTAATATCTCGATAACTACTTATTTCTGCAAAATTTCAATGCGGTTTCCGTATTCAGCATAGTCGAAAACCTACAAACGTCGTCATTTAAAAGAAAATTGTAGAGGTGGACCTAATCTAAAAATGTACAGTATTTTTATTCAATTGTAAGGTTAAGAATGTCTTTTTAAATAATAACGTTATTATTTCAGCACGGATCAATAAGTGAACGAGTGCCCAATTTCTTTAAAAGCATTCATATTTTCTGATATAAAAACAACTTCTGTAATAAAAAAAAAGAAAACCCGTGCACTTTCAATGTTTGTTAAAAAAGGTTTTCTTAAAAAACAAATAAATACGGTAAAAAAAGCAAAGAACAAAACATTAATCGGTATTCATGCAGAGAGTGATCCGTGCTGAAATAATAGTGTTATTATTTAAAAAGCCATTCTTAACATGGGGAGGGGCTTTGTACCTAATCTGTACTTTAACCTTACAATAAAAAAACATATCATAAAACTTTAATTAAACGTGGAAATACGATTTAAAAAAATAGCGCGGATCACTCTCTGCATTAGCACCGAAAGTACAGAATAGTTAGAAAACATCCTCCCTCCCCATGTTTAGAATGGCTTTCTAAATAATGTTAATGCGTCAGTACTGTTCCTTGTCTGCTTAAGTTTAACTTTTGTTTATTAAATTGTTAGGTGAAAGTCCAGAATAGTTACAAAACACCCCTATTCTCATGTTAAGAATGGCTTTCTAAATAATAACGTCATTATTTCAGCAGGGTAGCTTCTCTGCATAGGTACCATGTTTTGTTTTAAATTGTTAGGCAAAAGGACAGAATAGTTACAAAATACCATCCCCATGTTAAGAATGTCTTTCTAAATAACATTTTTTCAGCACGGTATTTTCTATGCATACGTACTATCTATTTTTGTTTATTAAATTGTTAGGTGAAAGTATAGAATTTATGCAAAACTCCCTCCCCATGTTAAGAATAGCTTTCTAAATAACGGTAGTACTATCTTTTCTTTATTAAATTGTTAGGTGAATGTATAAAATAGTTACAGAACACCCTCCCTTTCCCATGTTAAGAATGGCTTTCTTAATAGCATTATTTCAGCACGGTATCTTCTCTGCATAAGTACCATCTTTTGTTTATTATATTGTTAGGTGAAAGTATAGAATAGTTACAAAACGCCCTCCCCATGTTAAAAATGGCGTTCTAAATAACGTTATTATTTTAGCACGGTACTTTCTCTGCATAAGTACAATGTTTTGTTTATTAAATTGTTAGGTGAAAGTACGGTACTCATGCAGAGAGTTGTCCGTGCTGAAATAATAAGGTTATTATTTTAAAAAGTCATTCTTAACATGGGGAGGGGATGGTGTGTTGTACCTAATCTGTATTTTAACTTTACAATTGAATAAAAAAAAACATATAATAAAACTTTAATTAAACCTGGAAATACGATTTAAAAAATAGCGCGGACCACTCTCTGCATTAGCACCAAATATTATTTAAGCAAGTTACCAATCCGTAAAATTTATTCGAAAAAAACTGTACTTTTACCAAACAATTTATAGTGTTAATCATAAAAAAAGTTCATATTTTCTTATATCGAAAAGTAAAAAAAAAATTTTAAAACGACTCCGACTCAAAAAGCAAGCGACAAACTTTTTTTTGCCATATATAATGAAGAAAAAATGTTTAAATAAAAAAATTTGGAAGATAAACAAATGAATTATCTTTTTGTTTTTTTTTTTACTTATCGAGTAAACAGAAAATGAAATCATCTAGTTCGTTTCGTCAATTCGTGGGTATGAAATGAATCGAACCGGAAGTTCAATGCTATCAACAAAACAGGTTCGCACTAACGGCTTACGAAAAAATATATTTTTTTTATTTAATATTTTAAGAATTGGCGATGTAACTCTATTTTAATAACATAAAAACATCCCTCGACTCTAAAGATGGATTGTCTGAAAATTTTAAATAAATTGGTAATGTAGAAATATGATTGTATAAACTTGAACGAACCAAGAATTACATTTATATATATATATTTATATATATATATATATATATTGAACTAATCAAGAATTACATTTATATATATGTATGTATATATATATATATATATATATATATATATATATATAAATGGTTGATTTTAAGCAATAAAATAAAAGTACATTATTCGAACATATGTGGCGCGTTGGTGACTGTAAAAGACTTTTCCAAACGAAACACAGTTGTATGAATATTTTAAAAATACGATGCGATGATGACTGATTTCATTCTTTCAAAATAGCTTCAAGAAACTTCTCGCGGCAATTCTATTAATCCTACTATGAGATTTGCAAAGTTGTCCAATTTATTTTTCGAATGAGAACATATCTGGAACGTCAGACACATAGACCAACCCCTTCATCGAATCTACTTTTCCGTCTAGCAATTAATTCAAGAACACGTCCGATATACCCTTTACGTTGACTGTTATGCGGGACAGAGAATTGCATTTCCAAATTAATAAAACGTTAGTTTTTTTCTCTCCAGACTTGCTTATTTCCGCATGAGTAAAACCGAGTATTTCCTTCATAATCACGCTGATAAATAAACACGTAATGTGTTCCAATTATATGATTAGCAGTTGCTGTACTGATAGACAGATACTCGATAAAGACCTTTACCTCTAAGTAATGGTGAGCACACACACACATACATATACATATATATACATATATATATATATATATATATATATATATACTCCTATAAATTTGGGGGTTTTGTGTATTGATATTCATATTAAAACACTTTTTTTATATTTATTAAAAAGGAAAATACAACTTTGTTATATATGAGTTGTGGAATTGCATTCATCTGCAAGAGATCTTGCTTTTAAACATGCATTTTAATTAATTCCCGATTAGCTTATTTCGTTTTTATTTTTATTTTTTTTGTTTTTTGTTTTTTGGATGATCATCTTTAGTTAACTATTACGATTAATTATATTCATGCAGATATTCTACATGATTTATACTTGCGTAATATTTGTATAAAACATTTATAGTAAACACAAATCTCTTTCTAAATATATTTATCTATGCGTATATATATTTGTTTAAAAAATTATGTCTACCAAACTCCTCTCTCAGTTTTTGGTCTACAGACATGAAACTTTATACATAGGGTATTCGAACCCATGCAAAACTTTATATTTGGTGTTTAGCCGGGGAAAATCGGTGCAAAAATGTGAAAATTAAAGAAATGGAAATTGCTAGGTGAAGTTCGAATTACGAATATGTATGCATAACGTAGTAGCTATTGATCCATGTTTTAATTATTAGACTTGCAACAAACATGTCATTATTGCTCAGGCATTAAGGTCAAAAAAAGTAAAGCGTAAGTAAAACGTTTTTGTGTCGATTCTCTGTGCTGGCTCACGAGTCATTTTTTTTTTGTACTTTTTAAAATATTGCTATATATTGGGTTCAATATAATCAGCTATATAACAAAATGAATGTTCCAAAGTATCGTAGGTTTGCAATAACAGATGCCACATACAAATTCAATGCACACATATATAAACATATACACATATAAATACACACACACCCATATATGCATATATAAAAATCTGTATATATAATGTATAAAAGTTGTTACTGTACATTTGATTAAAGTTACATTTTATATATATTGAATATATAGTTAATATAGTATAGTGAGTTATACTGTCAACTATTAAACACTCATTACAATTATTAATTTATAAATAGGAATATTACGTTTATTAATTTATTTATTATTTTATTATCATTATTATCATTTTTATTTTTAATTATTTTTATTTTATTTTCAGTTTTTAATTTCTCAATTTTATGGCATTATTATATGTATTTATTCATTAAAACAGTTACTAATTTATTTATTTTTAGGTTGATTCATTATAATTGATATAAATTAGTTTTATGTTTAACTATCTGCATTTTCAAAATTTTATGTATTGAAATAATTTGGTTGACTTGAAAAATTGGGTTAAGAGCATTATATACCCTTTTAATTATATAGCGAGATTTATTTTATTGTAAAAATGGAAATGTTTACAATTAGATGTGAGTGTCAGGTACTTTAGTTAATCATAAGATTGATTATAAAACCAAAGTTAGGATTTTTTAATCTGATGCAGGGTTTCTAAAATGTCATTGAATTGTTGAAAATATTAGTCATTTTACTATTAATTATTATATTCGCCTCTATTTCGTATATTTCACAGATAATATATATACATTTATATATATATATATATATATATATATATATATATATATATATATATATATATATAGAGAGAGAGAGAGAGAGAGATTTATTCTGCAGAATAATGTAATGCAATAAATCTACTGGTATGTAAATCCAGTGATTATCGGTCTTACAAAATATTATTGGTTGTAATATTTTATAAAGACAATTCCAGCCAAATAAAGATTTCTTAATATATCAGATAGAGCAAATAAATCATAATTTAGTAATTTAAATTTTATGATGTGTAACGACTAAATTTCAAATCTAAAATGTTTATTATATGCAAGACAATGAATACATTTCAATAAACTTATAGGTGTTCGATGTTTACCCATCCCCTCAGAGGAATAAAATGTTAGCAAATAGTATAATGGTTTATCCCCAATTTGCTAAATGTTACAAACATAGAAAATCATAATTAAAAGTTTATATAGTTTTTAATTCATAGTGTAAGGGAAATTATATATTGGTTCAGAATGGAAAGAATATTGAACTCCATACTCAAATTGAATGGTAAATCCTGAAGTGAGTTATTTGGTAGCAGGGATGTAAAAAGATCCAATGCATATAGTAAATCTTCCAAATCACAAAGTAACAATCCGAAGTAGGCATGATTCCTGGGTATCTCCGAAATATATCAGTCAGGTGAAGATGTTTATATTAGTCCGGTGAAGATGTTTTTTTTTAATAAACATATAATTTTATATAGTTTTTTTTTTTATATAAGTTACATAATCTACTCCAAGTTTAATTTCTATTTGTGAATAAAAACACAAATTTCCGGAGACAGATGAACAAAATGAAATAAAACAAAAGGAAATAAATGACAGAAAAGAAAAGAACTGCTTAACAAAGTCAAGTAAAATAGACATTAAAAAAGATTTTTGTGATTAAAAGGATGTTTATGAATCATAATGATAACTGAAAAAAGTTATCTAACTGAATAAAATTTGAAAATGGGGTAGTGTGAGAATCGGATTTGAATAGATGAAGAAAAAGAAGAAACAAAAAAGGGAGAGGGTGATATAGAAACGAAAGGGGGAAGAAAAAAGAGAGCAATAGCAAGGAAACCTATTAGACCCGGGCAAATTTTGACGGGACTCAAAATATAGGTCAAGTTTTCGAGACAGAGGCATGAGAAAAAGAAGAAGAAAAATAAAGAAGAAAAATAAAATCAAGAAATGCCTTAAGGAACCTGACAAGGACAGAAAGGGTACATAAAGTCCTTACGCTGTATGTTTTCCTGCTTAAATGTTAGTTAACGTAAGATTTATACGTCTAATATGTAAGGTAAAATTCCCAACTTTTAAAAATACTAATAATATTTTAATGATAATATTTCATCGAAAATTTGTAGTTAGATTAATCTGTAGAAATATTTCATATACTAACAATGCGTATTAAATGAAGATTTTTTTAATAATAATATTAATAATAATAATAATAATATTAATAAAAATTAATAATAATAATTACAACAATAGTAATAGCATTAATAATAATAATTGTTATATTAAAAAACTTGTAACAATAAAAAAATGATAAAATAAAGTAATTATAAAATAAAAAGTATTATAATAATTATAATAATAATAATCATAATAATAATAATAATAATGCAGTTGAGGTAAAATTAAAAAATAAAGTAATGTAAAAAATAATATAATATATTATATAAAAACGCCTGCGAAAACAGGATTGCTAACAAGTACCAAAAGGTCGCGCATTTTCCAGTATTATGAGTTTATTTGCAAATATGTAAAGTCGAAAAATATTTTTCCAAGGGGAATACGTGCGCAATTCATTAGTATGAACATTCAGTTTTATAAAAGTATTAATCAAAATAATAAAAGGAATAATGTTTAGATCGTTGAGAAGGTGCCTACAGTTTAAAGATTTGATCAAAATATGTTATTTATTCCCGGGAGATTTCGACCGAGAAGCATGAGTGTTCTATCTTTTGGTCCTGTTCTCTTATAGGAGATCTTGTTAATTTTCAAACTTTGATTTCGTAGATACATGTTAATATGCGGATGGAGGGAAAGATTTCTTAGAGAATAGGTAAAATATCTTATCTATTTATCTATTAATTGTATATGTCTATATGTAACGGCATAATCACGTTGACATACCGGTTTCCGCTGAATTACCGAAATTAAGCAACGTTGAGCCTGGTCAGTACTAAGTGGGAGACTATTTGGCCCTTTCAAGTGCCGTATGTGCTCTCTGCTTATCACGGCATTGTGTCCAGTCGTCCTGGTCTTCTCTTTGCCAGTGGACCCAAACTGTGTCGATTCAGGAGAGGTGTGGTTAGTGATTGCGCGACCCTCGTCTCACAATTACACGCGCAACTGCCCCTACAGGGGCATGCTTTGTCTTTCGAGACCGAAAGGATGCATCGATGGATCGATATGTAATTGCATGTGCACTAGTAAATAAACTTTCTACACCCATAAAAGCAAAGGTTTTCCTGCGTGTTCTCATACGGGACCATTAACTCTAGCAAAAGGATTTGCTTTGTGGTATCAAAAAAAACAATTTTATCTGAACGGATCTCGTAATGTGTGCGAGGAATTTCAATTGTTTTTGTTTGTTTGTTTGTTTGTTTGTCTTTTGTTTTTTTACTAGGTAGTCACCACTTATCAAGGCCCGGAAGCCACTCAGGGATAACGGTTATTACGTGCACAGTACGTTAGTGTAGAGATTTGATAAAGTCTCTACTTAAGGGGGTGGTTCATCAGGAATTTGTATATGTTGGACTTGAAGACATCCAAGTTGTAGTGAGGTGGGAAACAGGCAGAGGGAACAGAGTTCCACAGGCGTGCCCTTCTAAGACAAAAGGTTTGCTGATGGAATCTACGTTTTGGTTTTGGCACAGATAAAGAGTGGGGAAAATTTTTGACATTGGTTTCAGCTAGACGGGTGTTTTCTTGAAAGATCGGCGAAGAAGGCCAGGAATTGGAGCTCAGACGAACACTTGCCATGGAAGTAAAGATAAAACAAAGACAGGCTCGCAACATCTCTCCTGTGGGAAAGAGGTTGTAGGGAAGAGAAAAGGTCATCCCCCACTAAGCCAGGAAGCCTATTTTGTACTCTGTCAAGGCAGGATAGAGTGGTTTTTTTGCAGCCCCTGCCCAGATGTGGCAACAGTACTCCATCCTTGGACGTACTTGGCTTTTATATAATTATTATAGAATTGCGTCAGCAGTGAGATATCTTCTGGAGCGGTAGAAGGATCCCACCATTTTCCCAGCGACCTTGGCAATAGACTTGACGTACGTGTTCGATTTCAGGTCAGGAGTAAAGGTCAAGCCCATAAGCTTATCAAAGCATGGAGCTTCCCCTAATCGAGAGCTGTCCATTTCAATTGATGCCAGATGGGGATCAGAGCGTTGATGATGTAAAGATAGGATCTTGGTTTTAGATGCATTAAAAGTGACCAGCCAACTCTTCCCCCACTGTACCACGCGCTCAAGATCAGAGGAGAGAGAATCAGAGAGAGCTTTGTCATTTATGGCCGTAGATGTGTCGCGATAGATGATCGTGTCATCAGCATAGATGTCAACGAATGATTTAAGTATGTGTTTTGAGAGATCATTGATGTAGATCAGGAAGAGAGTTGGGCCCAGGATGGACCCCTGAGCGACTCAGGCATTAATACTGAGGGCCTCTAATTTCTGCCCATCAACCAACCACTACTCTTATGAGCCTATCAGAGAGAAGTTATTTAATGATCGATAAAACATTTCCAGTTATACCATAGCTGGAAACTTTGTTAAGTATGCCCTTATACCATAATTTATCGAAGGCTTTTGATTAGTCAAGAGCAATTGCCATAGAGAGGAAGCCTTTGTCGATATATTCCCTAATCTTACGAGATATAAACATTAGCAAATCTGCTGTAGATCTAGCAGAACGGAAACCATCTTGTATGTCACTAAGAAGGATATTTCTGCTGAGGTGGTTGACTACGTCTTTATTTAATATGGATTCCAGCAACTTATTTATGATAAACAGGAGACTTATTGGTCTGTACTGAGAGGGGGACGACTTACCACATGAATTCTTTGATATAGGGTATACTGATGAGGTTTTCCAAGGTGTTGGGAAGAAATTCTCCTTAAGGCAACGCTTAAACAGTTTTGTAAGTATGGGGGCAAGTTCTGGTTGAAGATTTTTCAGCACTATAATTGGAATGCCGTCAGGGGCAGTTGCTTTACTGGAATCAAGGTTCTGGATTAGCTTAGCGACATGACGCACAGATAGTTGTATGTTGCATAGCGTGGTGTCTGTTATAGGAGGAAATACCGGGAGTTGATGGCCTTCGTCGAGTAGGGTAGAATAAGCTGCAAAGTTCTTGTATGATGCTGAAGAGATGACCTCAGATCCATTGATGATTGTTGGGATAGAACACACGCTTCTGTTCAAGATCCTGTTTGCTATTTGCCAAAAACTGGTGGGAACCAAGCCGCTGCTCAGCAACTTTGGATTTAACGGACTGAGCATATAGCTCTCTTGCATTTTTTTATTACTCTTTTACAGCGGTTGCTGGCAGTCCTGAAAGCAGATTTAGTCTCAGTACATCTATTACGTTGTTAGCTATGGAAAAAGTGATTTCTGTGTGCAATGGCAGCAGCACATTCAGGGGAGATCCATGGCTGGCTGTTAGGTTTTTGTTGGAATTTTTTGGATGGCATGAATCGGTCTATGCCTGCAATTAACCATTCGGTCAGGTATGATACTATGGAGGAAACATACTTTTTAAACATGGAATGTAAGGGTAGGTCATATATTAATGTACGGAATTTATCCCAGTCAGCCGTAGAGTATCGATATACCGTACGGTGGAGAGATACGTCTGAAGACTTATTGCATTTCGTTTTTATCTTAACTGATACAACTGAGTGGTAAGAAGATCCCAGAGGGGACAGAACGGAACATGAACATAGCTCAGGAGAAGTTGTGAGAAAAAGGTCTAGAAGGCTAGCGTACTGACAGGAAGTATCGGGCACACGGGTAGGGTCATGAACAATCTGGATGAGGTCATAGGCAATGGCGAAATCATGACAGAACCTCCCCTCATCATCTGTCTTTTTCGAGTGGGTTAGCCATTCCACATTGTGGACATAGAAGTCACCACATCTGTGGATGTTAGCCGAATGATGAGCAGACATGATGTGGTCAATTTTCTCAGATATGCTCTTAAAGATAGTAACTCCGCTGTTGGAGGGGGGGGGCGACAGGGTGCAAATATAAATGCAGTGGTGTAAGCAAGTGCAACCCGGAAGCACATATCAGGTAAATTAGGGTTTTCACTGGAGATATCCCTACCACATGGGAAGCCATCTTTAATATAGTCACATATTCCATGCCATGGCGATCTTGGGGGTCAGATTTAGATGTTAAGTTAGAGTATCCTTTCATTATGAATTCGTTTAGGGAAGTGGTCGGCCCTATTCCAGTTTGACTTAGAAAGAATATGTCAGGTTTTGTCTCCTGTAAATGGGTTTCAGCCTCTGTTTACCATCTTCCATTTTGCTGATGAAGAGACGTTGTTATTAAAAGACAACATTTTTGTCAAATAATTGTCAATATTCATTGTCAAATTAAATAAAATGAACATCGTTTCTGAAAAGATGGTACAATCTAGTGGGTTTTTTGTTTTCCTTTTGAAACTGATTTTTAATTCAAAATTATGAATCGTTTTACTCAATATATATATATATATATATATATATATATATATATATATATATATATATATATATATAGCAAGTTATAAAAATATATATGGTAATTAAGCAACACAGAATATTCCGCATTTCATCCAGGCTAGGATTCGTCAGGTTTATACGAAGAGTTTGGTTGTAGAAGATGTATCGAGACACAGGAATGGGTATGTTTGATCTCGCATAATGATGATTCATTAAAATTGTGTGGTCTGCGTACGCGCTTTGTTCATAAAGTATGGAAATAAAAAATAAAAAAAAAACATTTACAAGTGTTTTGATGTTCGAGGGTCTGCGTTCGAGCCTGGCCTCCATAGAATGGAAATAGGCACAAACTTTAATAAAGTCTTTTCATATCTATCTGCGTAAGTATACTTTGATAATTATGTTTCAGTTTGAAGAAATATGGTATAATAAAATTATGAGATGTTCGTTCGCGCTTGACCTCCATAGAATGGAAATATGTCACAAAGTTTAACAAGGTTTTTTTAATATAGATCCACAGAATATTGTAATAAGTGTTTCAGTGTGAACAGGGATGGTATAATAAATTATGAGGTTTATCTATTTTATTTTTACTTTCATCATATTTTGCTTTGGTTTTGATACCCCCAAATTCGAAGCTATCTCTTTACAACCCTTCCTTTCATAACCTATCATACTTTCATGAATCAGAGTCCATTTTCTGTAGGCTTTTTTTTAACCCAGTCCAAGACGAGTACTTTTGCTAGTATATATATATATATATATATATATATATATATATATATATATATATATATATATATATATATATATATAGGGCCCTCGAAAATAAAAAACGGAACTTGAAAATAAAAGCGAGACTTTCTCATCAATGGGTTCGTCTGGGGGTGGTGCACAAACGCAAAATGCCGAAAGTGAACTTCGTTGTTTACAAGCATGTTTTTCGAACGATGTCGTTTGAAAATCGGCCCAATAAGGTAATATACATGTGGGCACAACAGATGGCTACAAAGAAAAACTTTATGTGTGGCACAATGGGTGAGAAACTATGGGTGAGGAACCCTTTTGAGGGAGTTTGAGCACCCCATATTTTGGGCTCTTATGACAAACTTACCTTATACCAGGTGTGTGCCTGTTCTCGAAGGAAGTGAATGCACATTTTTAAAGGTTGATGCTGTTCGAACATGATGACCGACAGCTGTTTACGAAACTCGGTTGAGTCAAATCATCTCAGACCCCAGTTGCCCAAAAGGTACGCCTTGCATACAGATATCTGAATTTAAAAAAAAAAAAACGTGCGTTAAAACGTATCACTCTCTCTTTCCTTCCCTCTCTCTCTCTCTCTCTCTCTCTCATTCTCTCTCTCTTCTCTTTTTTTCGCTCTCTATCAATGAAAAAAGAAAGGAGAATTGAATAATATTGTAAAAAAGAAACAGTTGAACATTGGGCGCCGAACAGGTCGAATCGCACGTATCGAGTCAGTTTTAATATTCTCCTCTTGTGTTAAAATAAAGTTATATTTGTTATTTAAAATTCCTTGTTCGCTATTTTTTAAAGCGTTCTATTTTATTAGAAGCGGTCCCAATCATGAAGAATGTCGACGGAAATTTTGAATGTAAACACGACCAAACCCACACGTCGACGAATAGCTGATTATAGCTGATGTCATATCGAATCCTTAATGTAAGGGGATGTGCCTATCTTTTGATCGTGTCTAACATCCAGAGAGCTGGT
This sequence comes from Euprymna scolopes, assembly GCF_053919585.1. Classification (NCBI taxonomy): domain Eukaryota; kingdom Metazoa; phylum Mollusca; class Cephalopoda; order Sepiida; family Sepiolidae; genus Euprymna; species Euprymna scolopes. The sequence goes on from NC_136495.1 coordinate 127,848,919, forward strand.
TGCCGTTCCCAGGACGTAACCAGTTTCAAGAAACGTCCACACGATGAACTAAGTAATTCTTCCCAACAAACGATCCTATTACACATGAGAGAATGTGGGCGGGCTCTAAACACACCGTTTCAGATTGGAAGAACTTTATAAGAGACATTTGCCGGGATAATTTTCTTTATGAATCCCCAGCAATTAGGAGGCCCAAGGCATAGTTTAGACATAGAGGAGTCTGTCTTCAACAGACGAAAACATAACGTCGGCACACTCCTCATACCGCACTAGGTCTTCAGTGGATTTGACTATGCCGAGAAGGATAGTTTCTTTGTTACTGTATCTGTTTTTTTACATAGGCATCACCACTTATCAAGGCCCAGAGGTCACTCAGGGATAAAGTTTAAAAAAATCAAATTGCAATGCCGAAACCCTCCTACCTATAATGAAAAAATATATTCTGCGGAGACCACGGGAATATAAACTGTTAAAAGGCAAAGTGGGGAGAGAAGTTTACCAACTAACGATGAACCACAGTTTGCATTTCATAAATCCGGACGCGAAGGCTACACCAATCATGTGGAGCGGATGCCAGACAGCGCAACAAGAAAGAACGCCGAAACAACTGGGAGATTCTCGACAAATATCTGCCTAACAGTATACTGAAAATATCCCTAAAGGAATATACTGCTCTCTTATAACTGTTTCCTTTTCAACAGAAAAATGAAAAACCGAAAATAAACGTTTGTTATTTCCACCCATCCCCATTCAAAGTCTCGAAACAAAACAAGAAAATGAAAACATATGTTGCCATCGTGTGGAAAATCTTGTGGAAAACATGAAAAAATCTTCTATTAATAAACTTTTATTAAAATAAATATAAAAATATTTTATTTTCTTTGCATAAAAACGTAAAAATGTAATCTTGATAAACAAATAAAAAACATAAACCACTATTAAATTAAGGTGAAAAACACGTTGCTATTTAGTATGAAAAACTTATACAAACCTGAGAAAACGATGTTATATTAATAATTATTTTTATATTATTTATTTATTTTTTATAAAAATGCAATTAAAAATCTTTCGTTTTTTTTTGCATAACATATAACAAAGTGGTTGAAAGTTTTTTTCCTGCGGAAAAATAAAACATTATTACAGTAGTTCGTAGATTTTTTTTGCGGGGGGGGGGTCTACGTTTTTTATTTATTTCGTATTAGTTTTTTTATTATTTTAATTCGTATCCGAATTATATCTGAATTTTTCTCTTTTCTGTCTCGATAGCGTTTGTAAGATTTGATTGGCGATGCTAGACATAATTTACCGCTTTCGATCAGGTTTTGGGCAATTCGGAGAGGACGCTTAAATACGTCCAGCCCACAAACTGCATTTGTACCGATTTAAGCTCCCATGATTAATACTTGTTCGTGTGAACCCATCGCACACGGATACTGACGTTACTTATCTATCAGTTCTAAAAAAAAAAAGTTTTCCTGATCTTGAAAAAGAAATATTGCAGTTAAATATTATGCGAGTTAAACGGTTCGTCGAGAATAACTAGAAATGAAAATTCAACCGTGGTCAAGTTGTTGATATAGAGGTTGTTGTTAAATGTTGTTAAATTGATAGAAACGGATATGACGTCACATGTTTCAATGAGGGAGTGAGAGGATGACAGTTCGTTACACGGAAGTAGGCTACGTGTGAACATGCTCAACAGAAATGCATCGGGAAGAGGAAAGAAAACACGTTCAGCCTGAAAAGGTAAAAAGCAAGCAGCGAACAAAATATTAATAGTCATTGTAAGTGTCTATATGCGTTTTTGAAATGATGACAACTTAATACAAGGTGGAAACGCAGTACTTATTATAGACGATGATTAGTAGTTGTAACATATACTGCGAGGTAAAATACCAGGTTGAGAAACTGGCGCGGTCTATCCTTCTCTCGAGGGTAGATGGGACTCTCTTAAGCCGTGGTAGGCATCCCGTCTAGTGATGGCGTCACGATAAAAATACCCTTGATAGCCCTGGCGAAGCATCAATATTCAGCTACCGACAAGATTCGAATTAGAATTACTTAACAAAAACTCGTGGAGTGTGTTCTACCTTGGCTACGGCCGCGCTGGATAGATGAAACATAAGGATGAATCAATAGTTCTACCCGGCCAGGTAGGATGGAACAAAACCAGCTAAGCTCCCATGGATTAAATAAATTATCTAATGTTAAATTATGTGTGGGTATCTCCGAGTTCTACATGAATATGCCCAAGATCGTTAAGATGCATCTGGAGAAGGCCTTATCTTGAATCGGTTGAAACGTTACGGAAATAACGAAAAAATAAGAGAATAATAAGCTGAGGAATACATAATTCACGAAATCTAAAAAAAAAAACGATATATCTATTCAATTTTTGCAGATTAAGGGTGAGGATGCTGTTTCAAAGTTACACGTGACGGATCAAATGAGTTGTCGACCGACTGGTAATGCCGCCGATAAATTATTGGAAGCAAAATCTCACAATTCAATTAACGTAAATAAAAATGAAACACAATGTTGTTACCTTTTATGTCTTAGGTCCATTTTACAATTTTCATAAAAATACATTACGATATATTGATTCTAAAACATTACGAGCATCTAAGACAAAAAATATTGGCATTCAAGAAATAATCTTAAGTGCTTGAAATCAATATATAATGATATATCTTATATCTAGCGTGAATATTCCAATTTGGATCAATTTTTGTGTGATTTTCATTCTAGAAAATGCGTAAAACGTAAGCAGTCAACATTAAAGCAAATATTCAGAGAATCTGACGTAATTACAATAAATTATATTTGATAAAAATCGGATGCATTTTAATATTTAAATGGAGAGTTGCTGACCTCTAAGTCTCTAAAAAAAAATTCCAAATTAATTTAATTTAAATTGAACACAAAAACAATCACAAAGTAAAAGAAAAAAAAACTTAGACAGGATTCGAACCAGTACAACAAAAAAGGAACCAAAAAACATGGGAGTTGTTTAAGACCGCTCACTAATAGAGCGAGATAACTAAAGAAGAATGAATCCTGCACGAGACTACTACTACTAGTAATAATAGTAATAATAATAATATTAATAATAATAATAATAATAATAATAATAATAATAATAATAATAGAAATAATAAAATTATCGAAACAAAATTATATAGCAAAAACCTAATAAAAGGGATAAATACATGGGCAGTATCACTAGTCTGAGCTGTTTATAGAAGAAGAACTGAGACAGATCGATCAGAAGACCAGGAAACTCATGACCATGTGTTGTGTAGTACATAAACGGGGACTCATATTAGAGACATATATGACGGGGACTCATAATACAAATGACTATAGTGATGATGAGGGAGAGAAAACATTTGTATATATATATATATATATATATATATATATATATATATGTATATATATATATATATATATCACATCATGACGACAGTGACAATGCTCGTAGGTTTCATATTAATAAGGACTGTGAGATATATGCAACAGTTCTTATACACACTCGTTAGAGAGTATGATGGAGGAGGAACATAATTTGGAAGGATTTATACAAAGTTCTTACAAGATGATGATAAACACATTTACTCCTTTGTTGTAAAGAATGACGAGATGAGCAGTTACAAATTATTAATGGTGATTGCTTTATATATCTGATTGCCGATTAATGAAGTCAAGAATTGAGATTGTATCTACATGGTCTAATGTTCTACCCTTCACCTCTAAGGGGTTCCCACTCCAACTGACTATCTCTTATCTACTGTCGACTCTCAACTCTCGACTGATCAACTGATACTGACTTGTCTTCGAACCTTCTAGAATCCTATATTGAGAAATCTCCTTCGTTTATGACGTCAGAAATGTGTTTACAAACGTAACAAAATTTCACTTGGCTTTACATATGTTTTTTTCGAACACACTTTTGGAAAACAAAGGAATCCTTAATCCAAATTAACTTATTTTTAAACAATATCATTTAACTCGCACTGTGCATTCATTTAATAACATTATTTAATATATAGATTTCTAAAGAATAGGCAATTGACACTTTTTTTCGATATAAACAATATTTAACTATTTCTAATAGAATTAACAATACTGAATTTCTAACATTCCATTTTTCCATTATCTTTAACACTTGTCTACAGGGTCGATTCCAACCTTATTCTTATAGCATTTTCACTTATCTAGTATATTTTCTTACTAACATGATAAGGGACAGCCCTTCCTGTAACACCTGCACAACGCACTACACCCGAAGGACGATGTTGACCGACTTTACGTAAAAGGAGAAGACAGCGAAAGGGCACTGTTTTGTATAGAAGACTGTGAATGACACCAAAAACGAACTCGAAAAATACATAATGCAAAAGAATACTCATAGCAGCGAGAGACACTGAAAAAAATCAATAAAACAGAAAACAAAGAGACAAAGGGCAAGACAAGAAACGAAAAGTGGGAAAAGAAACAACTACACGGAAGATTCATAAGGATGAAAAAAGATCAAACTAACGAAAACACTTGGACATGGATGCGAAAAGGACACATAAGCCAAAATGCTGAATCACTAATAAATATAGCACGAGACAACTTAATAAGAACCTATCATATCAAAGCAAAGATCGACAAAACACAAGAAAACAGCAAATGCAAACTCTGTGGACAAAGTGAATGCAGCAAACTGGCTCGAAAGGAATACAAGAACAGACAAGACCAAGTGGGAATGGTAATGCACTGGGAATTATGCAAACAACTGCATTTCGAACGCGCAGACAAGTGATACAAACATAAGACGGCAACAGTACTCGAACACAAGAATCACAAAGTCCTACGTACATGGACATACAAACTGATAAATCCATCCAAACAACAAGACCGGGTGTCATAATAATTAACAAGAAAGAAAAGTCCTGTCAAATCGTGGAGTTTGCTGTTCCAGCTGACCACGTGGTGAATATCGAAATAAAAAGGAGAAACGGAGCAAATACACAGAGCTAGATAGAGAGTTGAAAGGGATATGGAAGATGAAGAAAATCAAAATAATAGTAGGATCACTAAAGACAATCTCGAAACACTTTGAAAAAGAATGGGGGAAATCGGAATCAAAGAAATGACTGGAAAATTCAATGAACAACAATAATGAAAACACACATGAGCAACAAGCCCGGGCTAGAAAAACTGCTGCTAAGGCAAAACATGAAACACCACATGGTACCAAGAAAACTGAAGCAGCATATCTATAAATGCTCTAACCCCATGCCATGCTCCCATTGCCACATCACTGCCCCCCCACAAAAGTGAGAACAAATAACCAGGTAGAGTCAAGGAGGAAGAAAAGACCGAAGAATTAACCAGATTTCCGCTGGATAAGTGCGATGTATTCTGGAATCTTGGAGAGGCTTATTGCCACTCAAATTCCAATGAAAACCAATAGCCACTGCCAATGAGAAATCAATGGTAAGCAGCTGTTGTGATAATGCAAATTATTTGCAAATGTTATCAAAAGAGGTGGAGGGTACTGGAATCCTGGGGAGACTTGTTATCACTCAGTTTCCAGGGAACGCTACAGGCTGTTTTCAAGGAGAGATATTTGATGACCTGTGTGAAATCTCCTTGTGAGCCAATAATAACAATAGCCTCAAAATATATTATTTTCTTCATTATATATTTGTTCGCATATTCCATGAACAATAAAATGGCACGTTTTATAATACAATAAGACCGGTACGTGACACTTGTAACAGGCTACTCTCTTCTTATCTAAATTTGTTTTATCTAAGATACTCGCTGATAACCCTTGGTTGATAAATCTATTTACCACATCCATTATCTTCTCCTCTTAGAAAGTTTACCTAAAATACACGTTGATATCTCTTGGTAAATATAAATATTCATCAACGCTTACAGATCGATATTTTTCTCATGTTTAAAACTTTATCTCAGATTAAAACTTCATCTCGGATCTCAGATAACTTTATCTTATACGTTGATATCGCCTGTTTGATAAACCTATTCATGCACACTTACAGCATCCATTACTTTCTCGTTTTAGAAACTTTGTCTTACATACACGTTGATATTCTTGGTTGATAAGCCTATTTATGTCACTCTTATCAGATCTATAATTTTCTCAGCTTAGAAACTTTATGTTAGATACACTTTGATGTCTCTTAATTTATAATCGTATGCATTCGCGCTTACCATGCCCAATATTTCTTTATCTCAGAGACTTTATATAAGGTACTTGTTGATAACTCATAGTTTATACACTTATTTATCCCTGCTTAAAACATCAATTATCTTCTCATCTGAAAAATTTATCCTAGATACACGTAGATATCTCTCGGTTGATAAACCTTTTTTCCACGCCTACCACATTCGTTATTTTCTCATCTTAGAAACTTTATCTAGGATACACTTTGACATCTGTTAGTTGATAAACGCGTACAACATCCATAATCTTCTCATCTTAGAAATGTTATCTTAGATACTCGTTGATAACCCGTGGATGAGGAACCTATTCATCCCCGCTAACCACATCCAAATCTCAACTTAAGTCAATTATGGGAACCACACATAGAACCCATCTGTGCAAACAAAGAAAACATGTTTTTGTCTTAGATACTCCTTGATATCTCTTGATGTATAAACCTATTATCCTCGCTCACTACATCGGTTATTTTATCATATGTGAAACTTTATCTAAGATACTAGTTGATATCTCTTAGTTGATGAACGTATTAGTCTCCCCTTACCACATCCAAATCTCAACTTAAGTCAATTATGCGAACCACACATAGAACCCATCTGTGCAAACAAAGAAAACATGTGTTGGTCTTAGATACTCCTTGATATATCTTGATGTATAAACCTATTATCCTCGTTCACTACATCGGTTATTTTCTCACACGTGAAACTTTATATAAGATACTAGTTGATATATCTTAGTTGAGGAACCTATTAGTCTCCGTTTACCACATCAAGATCTCAATTTAAGTCAATTTTGCGAACCACACATAGAATGCATCTGTGTAAACAAAGAAAATCGGTGTTTGTAAATTGGAGAATAGACAGAAAGCCTTGCTCAAAAATCAAGCAAAATGAGCATCATTGTTTTTTTCTTTTTGACTTCAAAATTGAATTTTCACAGCATTTACTAATTTTAGTTCTTTCTTTTACTTACTGTATCATATTCTCCTCTACCTGAGATCTTGTTGGACAGGGGTCCTCGAAAAATACCTAGCATAAATATATTTCCTCTTACAAGTAAACGCTGGGCAAGTATTCAAAATATCATATCATTTGCAGCACAAATAAGCCCCCTCCATATGATAACCTCACACTTGCCGATACGAGAAATAGTGCATTTTGACCTTGTGATGCTACCTATAGTAACTAAATGCTCTACCAGGCTAGATTCATTTTTGTCCTTGAATGCAGTAAGACCAATAGGCAATAAAAAGGTATACTATGGCACGTTAACTCGAGCATTAGTTGGAGGAAGACTGACGTTCTTTACTGCTTTACTAACTCAACATTTGAGAGGTAAAGAGAATTGAATATCTAAGTATCTCATACAATAATAAAGTGTTAGATGATTAATGAGAATTTCAATTGAATTACATTCAAATACAGAGTGGTTAACACGCTGAACATTTTGTATCTGATCAATACAAACTGCACAATCTTGCCGCAAGTGTAGGATGTTGGACAAGCATACCCAAGTATAAAATGACTAGTAGAAGCAAAGAGTATATCACTTACAATGATGAAAGGTACTTCACGACGGCGTTATATAATATGGACTATTATTAGTAATTATATATATATATACATGTATATATATATATGTATACACACATTGTTATATATATATATGTATATGTATATAAAGTTAGCTGTTTATATATATATATGTATATATATATATACATATATATATATATATAAAGTAAATGGAAGTTTACTTGAAGCATTTCTGGTAAAGGAATATATGGAAGATTTAAAATCCAAGAGCAATGTAGAAAGTGCCGGCATCACAAGAGGAAAGAATGGAAAAAGAAAGCAAACACGCCTATTTGTTTCATTATTTTCCTTCCTTTCCTCCTGTGATTCCTTCTTTTCTGCATTGCTGAAAGCTTTTAAAACTTCCATATATATATATATATATATATATATATATATATATATATATATATATATATATAATTAAGTAAACACATTTAAATGTGTATTAAATATCACTTCTAGTTTCATAGGGCTTTATCCGTTTAATCACAGTAAAATTATTGATTTCTATAATTCACAAAAATAGTACTTAGTAGAGAGGATCCATTGTAAGGAATTAATTAAAATCAAACTATTTTGTTAGTTTATTTATCTTGCCTTCAGGAGGTTAGACATAAGACAAAAGTATTGGCTTTGTGAAAGCGTTTATGTGGAACGAACTGAATTCGACGTTAGCACAAAGCTTTGGTCTATGTCGTTAGCCAATTAGCCAGTTTAACCTTTATCACCACCTTTAAGCTATTCTGTTATACATTATCTGAAATAAATTAAAATACATTAACCATGTTGCGATTTTTTCGCTTTTGTTACAATAAAAGTTTGATTCAATTTCTTCCAGAATTCATTAAGGTTTTAAGCCACGTCTTTCTTGTTTTTTTGTAAGATTTTATTTTATTCTTATTTCTTTGTTATGTTCATATGATTTGGATTTTCTACGATATTTCCGCCAATATAAAATCTCAAAGAATAAATCAGGTAGCAATAAAGTGCATGCTGCGAATGTTTATCAGATTTGATCTCTTCCCAATTTTTCTACTGGAGTATTTTCAAAGACAACGTTTACTGGGTAAATCCTTGTGTCAGCGTCCATTATAATTAAGCTTCCTTTATGTAAGTATAGTAAAGAATGTTCGGCAAAATAAGCCAGAAGGTTTTGCACGCTATATTAAGCTCGATGTAGCTTTAATAAAAATATTTTAATGTTCAGTGAACCCGCTGATAGTTTCTATATTAGATTTGCATATTTCATCCATTTATTTATTTCCGTGATTTAGTATGTTAAAAGCAAACTATAGAAAGCTTCCGACTTGTGGCATATTATTAATGACAGTAAACGCGTTGCACTATACATCTTCATATCATAACTCTTTATTTCGCCTTTAATAATCGTTTTACGTTATATCGCGACTCCCTCAGTTTCATAATGCGCGAACATAATACTTATTAGAATTAATGCAGTTTAAGCCTTGAAAAGTTATTGCGTTATGAGCGAGAGGAAGTGATAATACGGTTATTCCAAAAGTAAAGTCCCCTATTTTTAACTTAAATGTTGAAGAGAGTGGTATCATTAGAACGGGCGCAATTTTGTGCGCCAGTCTTATTTTTCTATAATAACTACTTTTCATTGTTTTGACTCTCGAGTGTATATCCGGTGATATATTATATGTTTTATATAGAGTGATGTGGTTCTAGGTTCATTAACTGTGTCTAACTATGTAGAATAAATACTCTAGAGTCAAAACAATAAAAAGAATATTCTCTTGTCGTAGTCCTAATAATCACCAGTATTCTCAATCCATTTGTATCAGAAATTCAATAATGCATCTCTGCTTCTGACACACGTCCATGACAGTGGTTTCTTTCTTAGAGTCTCGCGCCGTACATATCTGCAACAGAGAGATTAAACGCCCAAGCTCTGAGTGCATAAGTTCCGTAATTTCAACAATGCAAAAAAAAACCCTTTTGATCTATCCGGCCGAAAAAAAATTAGGCGTCATGACTTTTGAAATGCCCCTCGTATATTCATTTGATCATTTAACAGTGTAAATTAGCTTGGTTTCCAATTTGTTCTTTAATGCAGGTAACACGATTGTCCTATTATGTGCATGCTTTTCTCGGGAAATGGCTTGACCCGTATGACCTTAAACATCATCAAAAGTGCTTAAAAAAACTACTTCTATTATAGTTTCCTTAAAGAAAATATTGACTACAACTCCGAATACAAGTTGTACTTAGATTCGTTGTTTTATAAACAATACTTTCGTTTATGTTGGTTATTACAGGTTAAAAAACTTAAAAGCTGGTGTTAAGGATTTATTTTATTGAAAATCTTAAGAAGCCAATGATTGCAAAGCGCTAAAGGAATAAGATATGATTAAGTTGCAAAATAACAAGTAGGAGAGAGAATTAGGATCACTTCACACCAATCCAGTTATGTTTTAAACGGATGGTGATAAATTCAGGGGAAAATTCATTTAATCTAATATTGAGACTTTAGAATGAAAGTGACAACACCAGTCATAAATGATACTTGTAAATACCAAGATATATGCTGAGTGCTGATGAAGAAGCATCTCAAGGAGCTACACCCGGACCCTATGTTCAGTATTATCATTCGTGAAAGTGCCGATAAGAAAAGCTTTATGATTAAACTCTGTACGAAGGATACTTAACTACCTTGTTTTATCTGCCAGTAAGCAGACGAAGTCCCAAAAGTCCTAAAAAGTAAGGTACCATTCACTGAGCACTAAACAGGTTAGCACTTCCAGGATTCAATAGGTAATAGAGGTGTTGTATAATTTGTGTAATCAGATCTCATTCCGTCGTATGGAATAGGCTACGCTGTTAGAATGTGAGTATAACTACCACAAAAGACACACTAATTATATTTTAAAAGTAATCAAACAAAGTGTTTACGTTACTATTGGTGAAATAACGTATGTTCTCTTAATTGTAGACAATAATTAGGTCAACTTATGCATATTGTGTATGCATTAATTAACCTTAAGTAGTTAATGTTAATTTAATAATAAACCAAACCTGACAAAATTCGACTAGAAAGTTCTCAAATTCGAATCAATGCACTGAAGACGGTTGAATACTACATTGGCTATAACGTTGTCAGCATGGCTACTGGGATTAAAACATGTAGTTCAAATAATATAAATATTTCTGAACGGAGAAAAAAAATTCATTAAAATCGAAGCTGCGTATAGCAGGATTTTTTAATATTGTTTTTCCATTTCTACGAGTTTTGCAATGTTATTCGAGGCAATTTATAAGAGAAATACTAGATTAAGCAAAAGCGTTTTCAAAAATGGAAAAAAATCAAAATAATCAAAGAAAGAAAGAAATAAAAACAATTACATGCACACTTTATTCATCTCATCGTTGTAAACGAAGGTTCTATTCATTTTGCTGAATAAACCACTCTGCCGCCTATTTGATTAAAATACAGTTTATTTAAAAATAAAGACATCAGCATAAACCATCAGAGAGACACGGCATTTGTGGGTTTTTTTTTTATATAGTGATCACCACTTATCAAGGCAACTCAGGGATAAGGGTTATTGCAAGTACATTACGTTAGTGTGGAGATTTGATGAAGTGTTTACTTAAGGGGGCGGTTCATTAGAAATTTGTTAACTTTGGACTTGAAGACATCCAAGTTGTAGTCCGGTGGGAAGCAGGCAGACGGAACAGAGTTCCACAGGCGTGCAGTTCTAAGAAAGAAGCTTTGTTCATGGAATCCACGTTTTTATTTAGGCACCGATAAAGAGTGGGGAAAATTTTTCACAGTGGATTCAGCTAGACGGGTGTTTTTCGTGAAAGATTGGCGAGGGGGGACCAGATATTGGAGTTCAGACGAGCACCTGCAATGGAAATAACTATAAAACAAGGATAGGCTCGCAACGTCTCTTCTGTGGGAGAGAGGTTGCAGGGTAGAGAAAAGGGCATCCCCCACTAAGCCTCGAAGTCTATTTTGTACTCTCTCAAGGCAGGATAGGCTGTTTTTAGCAGCTCCTGCCCAGATATGGAAACAGTATTCCATCCTTGGACGTACTTGGCTTTTATATAGATAGAGAATTTCATCAGTAGTGATATATCTTCTGGAGCGGTAGAAGGATCCCACCATCTTTCCAGCGACCTTAGCAGCAGACTTGATGTGCGTGTTCCATTTCAGATCACGAGTAAAGGTCAAATCCAGAAGCTTGTCAAAACACGGGGCCTCACCCAGACGAAAGCCATCCATCCCAATTGATGCCAGATGAGGATCAGAGCGTTGATGATGTAAGGATAGGAGTTTGGTTTTAGATGCATTAAAGGTAACTAGCCACGTCTTCACCCACTAAACCACGAGCTCGAGATCAGAGGAGAGAGAATCAGAGAGAGCTTTGTAATTTACAGTCTTTGATGTGTTGCCGTAGATGGTCGTGTCATCAGCATAGATGCGAACGAATGATTTAAGTATGTGTTTAGGGAGGTCATTGATATAGATCAGAAAGAGAGGTGGGTCCAGGATTGACCCCTGAGGGACTCCAGTATTTATATTGCAGGCCTCCGATTTTTGTCCATCGACCACTACTCTTATAAGCCTATCGGAGAGAAATGATTTAATGATTGAGAAAACATGTCCAGTTATACCGTAGCTGGAAATCTTGTGAAGTAGACCCTTATGCCATACCTTGTCGAAGGCCTTTGATATGTCAAGAGCAATTGCCCTAGAAATGAAGCCTTTGGCAAGATTCACTAATCCTGTGGGGTATAACCGTCAGCACATCTGCGGTAGATCTTGCAGAGCGGAAACCATATTGTGTGTCACTAAGAAGAAGGTCATTTTTGTACACGTGCACGATGAACAAATAGGGGCCATTAGACAGACTGATTGCTGATCTTGCTATACCCGGCCGCATTGTGCGCGCTGTCACACATTGAGGACAGCACACATACACGTCTTTTCTGCTTGAAGTGTCAACAGCAAAAAAGGTCCAAAATCTCTCACCGGAAATTGAGTATCTTCATCGATTTTAGTGTGTGCTCACATCTGAATTTTGAGATATAAGTTAACGTTTCCTATTCAATCACAGCCCGTTTTATGTAACATTATTAGCGCTAATCGTTGGAGAAGGATGAAGATGTGCGTTGTTCAATTTTGACCCTCCCTTAAACATGCTTTAACCAGGTAGTATCTATTCTAACCTTCGCATAATTTCAAATCTAGCCTTCATAACCTTCCAAAATATTAATGAGTGTATTTTGTCATTTTTTTTCTATCAATGTTTGCTCATTAAAAATGTGCTTTCCAATTTTCAAGGACGTTTTGCAATTGATGTAAAATTTTTGAGCTAATAAGATTTATATTTTATTCCAAGATCTATATAATATCTCATTGGCGAATCAGAGCAGAATGTCATTTTGGTTTATCATCGATATAATCAGTCATAAAGCAATTATCTGCAAAGATGTACGTCCAAAGATTACAAGGAGATTAAATATTTTTAAAAAATCCATTGTTATATATGTGTGTGTACATCTATATGTGTGTATAAATTTGCATATATATATATATATATATATATATTTATTCATATATATATATATATATATATATATATATATATGAAGAGAGAGATGGAGAGAGAGAGACGGGGGGAGAGAGGTTTCTACGGACAAAAAAACTTATAAGTAATTGGAATGAACTATTATGAATTTTAGAACGTACATTTTAAGTAACATGATCAGCTACAGAGCTATTATTTTTGTAAATTTTAACAAAAAGTGATTTATATATAAAAGGTTATGCATTTGCATATGTAATATTTATAGCATTATTTGTTCTATTTTCGTGTTTGTCATTCTAAATATATAAACAATTTAAGTTTTACTTGAAACCATTTTAAATGTGGATATTTTAAATCTTTATTTTTCTAGACAACACTTCATCATTACGCATGTACACACGAACACAGAGACATTGGGTTTCTATTCTAGAGAAATGTTTATCATACCAAACCAGAACACACACATATATATATATACATATGTGTGTGTGTGTTCAATTATAAATAATACGTCTTTTTTTTTCAAATTGGCACGATTAAAATTAATGTAAACACTTCAACACTTCCAGAGCATATATATATATATATATATATATATATATTTATATATATATATATATCAGCGAAAATATGTAAAACAAATAAATTTTCTGAAATAGATATAAACATACATTTGCCTAGGAATGTAAACTATATATATATATATATATATATATATATATATATATAAGAACAAATAGTTAATAAAGCATGTTAAAACACTTTGAAAAAGAGTAAAAACATATTTAATTTGAAAAGGAAACACTAAATAAGTGGATAGTCCTTAATCCGCGGAGTTTCGAAGAAATAATTCCCTTCTCATCAGAGGGTACCATTTAGCAAAATGCGGGATCGGATTTTGCTTGCAAAAGTATTTGGTGAAACTACAAGTAAGTCAAAGATCTTACTTGATAACAAAAAGTGAAGCAGAGGGAATAAGGTGAAGAAAAAAGTGATTTCATGTGAATGAATAATCTGGTGAAAGGTAAAGTATTCAATGACGGTAAAATCTAAAATGCAAATCCAAGAAAGTTAGTTAAATTTCCATTCCCACAAGTAAAATCCAAGGCAATCGCGTAATTGAAAGATGGTCCGAAATAATCCAAAAGGCCGAAATCCGTGGAATAATTTACAAATAGGTACAAGAAAAGGGGGAAAGAATTCCAATAATATTATTAAAAGAAAAATAAGATATGCGTTAGACTCGGCTGCCAAGTAAAGGTGTAATTAAGAAAAATGAGTGAAGACGAGAAAAAAATTGAATGGTGATTGAATTAAATACAAAATAGAAAAACGAATGTCAAAATGACCCAGACAAGATAACGTTAAAAGGCGCC
>NC_136495.1:127868673-127881173 GCF_053919585.1 Euprymna scolopes
TTGTTTCTATAACGTCAATATTCAAAAAGTTGCTATGGTAACCAACAGCAAATCAGAAGAAACCATCTCTAAAGCTCCTTACGTATTCTGAAGTGTTGAACCCTAGTAGTGTTTATATAGCTTTTTTTTAATGAACAAACATTGATTTTTTTTTATTTAAAAATATAGTGGGGGAGGTGACCTATGAACTGTAAAAATTGCTTGAAATTTAGTTGCAAAATGAGTGAGCGGTGAAGCTTTAAAACAGTTCTAAATGAGTAAAACAAGCACTTAACCATATATTCAAAACTACTGTGTTTGAATTATATATATATATATATATATATATATATATATATATATATATATATATATATATATATATATATAATGGTGCGTAAGAATTTGGTAGAAACATTGCTCGTAGAAGATGTGAAGGTGGGTGCACCTTTTTAAGGCATATATCGATTTGTTTGCGCAAAATACCATTTTAGTAAGTTCGAATTTCAGAAGAATCGTTTATGCATGGGAATTCGAGAACAGTTTTTTGGCTCGCGTGTGTTGGTCAGCGTTCCACTGTCCATTGTTGATTGGAGCGCAAGAAATTGAATACTAATGGCAACTGGATCTCTTTTTGAACCAATTGTAACTCAGAAATGTGTGTGCGGCGGTGAGGTAGTAGTTATTCCACTTTGCTCTGGTGGTGGATTTGTCGGGGAAAGTTTATCGCAAACAAACAACACAAAATAAGATATAATAGATGTTGGAATATGAACTTAGCTTGGTCGAATACCTTCTGAATAATAGACGAAAATTACTGCCACTAGAATTTCAAAGAATCGTATTTCGGGAGAGTACATTATAGCGCATAATCATCGGCGTCCACGTCTAATACTGAATTGTCCTAGCCTCATAATTTATGGATTTATCTACATATTGTAATACTACTAGCAGGCCCCGGTGTTACCCGGTCGTAAAATACGCATAAATATTATATTTTAATTCATGCAGATTTCGTATTTATTATTATAGAGCCAATTATCTATTGATTATAATCCACTATATAGTAACGATATCCAGATTTAGAACAAATTAGGACGAGAGTACCATTCGCTAGAATCAAAATCAGAACGTTTAGCGCCCCAGCCTTAATCTTGATTTATCTTTCCAACGTCGCTGCCATATAACGCACTCACAAATGGATACGAAAGGTTTAAATTTAAAAAACTTGAGGCTATTAATGCTTAATTTGCTGCATTTCCAAAAAGAAAAACAGCAGAGATGATGTTTTGCTCGAGTACTAGGACAAAGTCAGCTGTTTTGTTTTACATGTTAAGCATTAACTAATTTTTGCTGTATAAAAACCGAAAGTGTGTTACAGGATCAGCTATTCTATATATAATAATTCAACCTGGTAGCCCAAATATTCAGAGAGTAGTTTGATAGAGACTATTTGCGCACATACCCACAAGGTCACTTATATATATATATATATATATATATATAAATATATATATATATATACTAGCAAAAGTACCCGCCGTTGACTGGGTTCAAAAACAGCCTACAGAAAATGGACTGATTTATGAAAGTATGATAGGTTATGAAAGGAAGGGTTGTAAAGAGATAGTTTCGAATTTGGGGGTATCAAAACCAAAGCAAAATATGATGAAAGTAAAAATAAAGTAGATAAACCCCATAATTTATTATACCATACTTGTTAACACTGAAACACTTATCACAATATTCTGTAGATCTATATAAAAAAAACCTTGTTAAACTTTGCACATATTTCCATTCTATGGAGGTCAGGCGCGAACGAACACCCCATAATTTTATTATACCATAGCTTTTCAAACTGAAACATAATTATCAAAGTATACTTACGCAGATAGATATGAAAAGTCTTTATTAAAGTGTGTGCCTATTCCCATTCTATGGAGGCCAGGCGAGAACGCAGACCCCACAATTTTATTATACCATCCCTATTTAAGTTAAAACATACTTATCAAAGTAATATTATGTACATCTATATCAAAAAAACTTGTAAAGGTATGTTTTAAATTTTTATATTTTTTATTTCCATACTTTGTGGAGCAGGCGCGAACGCAGACCCCACAATTTAAATGAACCACCGTTCTGCCAGATCAAACATACCCATTTTCTATAATAGTCAACCATATAGGAGCCTATTCGTGACCAGACGCACACACACATACACAGACATTCAGCTTTTATTATATATATATATATATATATATATGTGTGTGTGTGTGTGCGTGTGTGTGTGTTTTCGTGTGCTAGAATGTTTTCCTCTTAAATTCTACGCAGTTATGCAGTATGTAGAAACTATGCATAAAAAAGTAAGCGTAGTTGTGAAAAGAAACCAATAATCTAATAAAAAACTATCAAAAATAATTAAGTAATAAATAAACGCTCGTTTTTAAAGGAGTATGCAAGTTAGATAACTTTCATATAGTCGCTCGCATATCCATGATTGACTATATTAAGAAGTGCGTTTTAATAAATTTAAATAGAACATTTTCTAAAATTCATGGGTATATATAGATCTGTCACATTTTTATCAATATGCTGTGTAAGCCATTAGTTTTTAAGTAGCAAATATATGCTCTCCCTGATTGCACATTTTAATTATCGTGGTGAACGGACATATACTTCGTCACCTGACAAAACATTACATTATATAAATCTTATGAGATGACTGTGATCAACTCTATTTCGTGTCTGTATGTACTCTTATAGACTGTAGATATAAAGAAGCAAATGAACAAGAACTAGCACTTTTTCTATAACATGATAGTGTGCACTTCTCTAAATAACCCCGTTTCGTATTGTCTTATTTATTATCCTTTAATGTTTTTGCACTCTTGATGGATGATTTCATGGAAACCAAACAATTACTACACTATCATCTCTACCCGCTTACAACGTATACTAGACTACCCATTAAAAATATCGCAAAAACAAAAAATGGCACAGAATTTCTGTGCATATGATATAATGAGAGACGGGCAGACAGATACTAAATCGCCATTAGTATTAGAGGAATAATAGTACAATTTAGTTTGCGCATCAGTTAATCGGAAGTAATCGATAGTCTTATTGGCCACTCTGTCGATTTATCAGTAATCGGCCAATTAATCAGTAATCGTCGGATTAATTACTTTTCTCTTTCCTATTAAATTTAAACCATTTCATTAATGCTAAGAAACTCATCGGATAGTTTTTACACATTAACACAGTAAATGTCAATTTAACTTGATATCTGTTTCGTGTCTAGCTTTTGTTACGGCTTTTTTTTAGATTTTTTACTTTATTTAATGATATTACAAAATAAAAAAAAATAAATTTCCAATTCTTAAATGAATATAATTAAACAACTAGATAAGAAAAGATGAATAACAAGCAAACTGCAGTGTGCCAATTCCAATTCTTAACTGAAGCTAAAGTGCTGCTTCCAATATAGCATATTACGGTACTTATCTCTCCTCTGTACCTACTCCTGCTCTACTTCCTCTTCTATTCTTCTATGTTCTTCTAGTGTCATCGGCATTTAAGGTGGAATGTTCTTAAGTTTTAATGTAGAAACATTTTAGTGTTTCCATTCTAAGGACACAGCCTATTCATTGTAGGTTCATACACATTACCCTCTGTACTAAATAGCCTTTCACGTTTCCCGGATAAAGGTGTTACTTTTAAATATTTTGAAGCCACTTTACTAAGCAGTGGTAAGTACATATGTGTTTTCCTCGCCATTAGAATAGGTCATCACGTCTTGCAAATAGTGGTAAAGCTACATAATGATCACATTTTTGTGTGTGTGCGTCTGTGTGTGTGTGCGCGCGTGTCTGTGTGTGTGCACTTACGAATAGGTGTTTCTCCTTTTGAGTTTAGATTTTGCTCTTTTTCTGTTGTACTTGCAGCATGATTTTCAAAGTTTCACTCAGTTAATTAATCAAACTGGTTTGAAAGAGATACAGTTTTACTTCCGGTTCGGTCTTCTTGACGTTCAGCAGAGGTTGAAGATGTGTAGCCTGATTTATGCCATTATCATCAGTAAAAAGCCGATGTAGAATCCAATTTTTAATGGTGTTTTCTGTGTCATTTGTTATTTACATTGGAATCTTGGACCTAAAAAGTAGTTCATAAATCTTTATCATTTAGATATGAGGAAACGATTGTGATATTTGTTTTGGTTTTTTTACATGGATTTCACAATGGCCACTCAGGGATAAGGGTTATTGTGTGTACAGTAATCAAAGGGATAGTGTAGCAATAGTATTGGAGAATTGGTAAGGTATCATTACTTAGGGTGGTGCGGTTTATCAGGAACTTGTTTGTGTTGGACTTGAAGACATCCAGGCTTAAGTCGGGAGGGAAACAGGCAAGCGGAACAGAGTTTCACAGTCGTGCACTTCTAAGAAAGAAGCTTTGTTCATGGGATACACGTTTTGATTTAGGCACAGATAGGGAGTGGGGAAAATTATTGACGGTGGTTTCAGCTAGTCCGGTGTTTTTTGAAAAAGATTGGCGAGGGGGGACCAGAGAATGGAGCTCAGACGAGCACTTGCCATGGAAATAACGATATAACAACGACAGGCTCGCTACGTCTCTTCTGTGGGAAAGAGGTTGCAGGGTAGAGAAAAGGGCATCCCCCACCAAGCCACGAAGTCTATTTCCGTTAATTTGTTTCCGTTAATTCATTGAATTATTCAACAGTGATAGGAAGGATTCCACTAAATCCGAAATATCAGAATTAGATTAGATAGCTTTTGACAGAAATAATCTCAGAGTTAAAATCTATATAGTTAAAGATCTGTTACTTGCTTTTTTGGTAAATTCTTTAAAGGAGCTCAGTAACTGGACATTTTTTTAACAAGGCCCCATTGGAAAAGTCTTAATATAACATATATATCTTATTATCAACAGTATACATTGCAAGAGCCTTCCGTGTGTTCTTAATTCTCTGTTTGATATGTAATATGTTGAATTCCCGTGTGTTCAAATATTGAATTAGTGTTTTTCCAAATGAAGCTGATCCTATATCTCAGTTAATTTGCTAATTACTAATAGAGGGTGATTACAGTTAAATACTGTATTTCTGTTAGTTTTAATAATTTTCTTAACAACCTGTTGGGAAAATAATGGGCGTTTTATATGGAGTTGCAATGTATGCATGAAGGATGATAGTGACTTTAAACCATATTCACTGACACAGCAACCATATTTTTCACTGAATCTCCTAAGAAAATTTTATTGAATATATACCAGAACATCGGGGAATTCTTCACTTATTCTTGTGCCTGTTTGTGTACCAGAAAACGGAACAATCGTAAGCACAGCTCTGAACTGATCAAAGTTATTTGAAAACCAGAAAGGGAATATAATTCATAGTAGCTGGTCAAATCTGTAGCCAAACAAACGCTGCTGTTTCATCAAGAGACGGTTGAATTTTTGTTTTCTGCTTTGGAAAATCTGTCTAAAATTACTTTTTTAGTGAAAACCTTTTTGATGAAATACTATAATTCGAAAACAGTTTTTCAATAAAATATCCTTGAGTGGCCTCTTGGCCTTGATAATGTGGTGATGCCTATGTAAAAAAAAATTGTATGAATTAAAATATCATATTTAAGCATATATACGACTAGGCTACGCCGGGGTTCCCTGCTAGCTTAGATAAATACTTTTGCGGTTTTAAAAGTACTACAATAATATCAGGGTGTCTTAATATACGCTGCACATCCGCAGAATGCCAACGTCAATACAGTACATGTTAAAGAGTTCGTTGTAGAATTTCCACAGGTCCGGCCAATATTCTTCTATTATATAAAAAGAAATTTGTTTGTGTATCTCCGTATATCTGTGATTTCGTTCCCTATGAATTCAAAAACGGAGGCGTCGATGTTTCTAAAATATCACATGAAGGTGCATTATATGCTTGGCAGTGTTCTTAGATAAGTTTTGTATCCGAATATCTTCGATTAGTATCGAAAATCGATTATCGAAATAATCCGGCGAAAAAGGGTACTGGCGATTTTCATCAAAGTTTATATCTTACACAATCCAACATTACAAGTGCATTTGAGACGTTTTATTACCACACGAGCTAAAGACTCGATATATAAAATTAACAGAAGGTTCTTTGATATGATAAGGGCGTGTTCGAAATGAATGTTTTTTATACCGCAATTATACAATTATACTTGACTTTTTTTTTATTTTCAACTTAAACACAAACCATTACCACAGACAATGACAGGCATATAAAATCAACAGTAGTGTCTTTGATATAACACAACCGTGTTCGAAATTAATGTTTCCGTTTAGAGAACAATCGGAGTATGATACTTGACTTTTGCATTTTAAAAGTTATTGCAAGCCATCTATATATATATATATATATATATATATATATATATATATATATATATATATATATATATATATATATATATAAGCGAAAATGTATGTATGTATGTATGGATGGATGGATGGATGGATGGATGGATGGATGGATGTGTGTCATCTAGACACGTCGAAAATTCACAAACTCGGTATCTTATTGAAGCTCCATCCTTCGCTGGAAAAATATCGAAAAATTGTCCAAAAATGTTAATTTTTTCACCCCGAAATCGACAATTTTCGATAGAGGGAGGGGTCAACAAAAACGGTCCTCTCGTGACGACGACCGGTTCTACGCATGCGTCAGATGACGTCATGACCTGATTTACTTTAAATAGTTGAAAAACTGAGTAAATTTCATATGTGTTGCGTTAGCTCAATTGGTTAGCGCGTTGGTTTGTTATCTAAACGTTTTTGGTTCGAATTGTGGTGTGAGATGTCTTTTTTTCGATTTTTTTAATTTAAATATTGAACCAGTGTTATTTAAGTCATTTATCACGTAACGTTCGTTGTTGTGTTTTTTTTTTGTTTGTTTTTTTTTTACTTCGCTTATTCTTAGTGACACCCAAAAACACCCGGGTACCCACCTTTTTAAACATTTTAATATCGAAACAGGCTTATTTAAGCAAATTTTCACGTGTTTTTGTGGGGGGGGTTTAACGTTCGTTTTTCTGTTTTCTTTTTTTGTTTTTTTCGATTTTTACATTTAACATCATTCGTTTACCTTACGTTAGTTTTTTTGTGTTTTTTTCGATGTTTTGATTACCCCCCGCTTAAGTTTTCACGTTCGTTTTATGTTTTCTTTTTATATTTCGCTTATAACAAACAAACCTGGTCACTGACCTCATTTGCTGAATAGCAATTGCTTACGTCGTCGTCGTCGTCGTCGTCGTCGTCGTCGTCGTCGTCGTAACGCTTTACGACTTCCGTGCGGGCACCTGTCAATTTGGTTCTTACTTAAATAAATTCAAACATCTTTCAGTAACTCATTCTGGCTGGCCGAACGGTTCATGTTTTTTTCACATTTTATTTTCAAACTTCGCCTCAGGGCTTCGGGTCCCCCCCCCCCGGTTTCTTTTTTATTTAACAGCACACACACCTCTAAACACCCGGGCAACGCCGGGTACCCCCGCTAGTTAGATATAAAGATAATTTAATAAAATCAACAGTTGGTTCTCTACAGTGCAATATATTGTGAACTTATTCACTGCTAGAGATTTCTCAGGGTGCATCGCAATGAGTCCCCAATTAGATCGCAATCAATCAATTTGATTGAAAAATGGGATAGTTTATCGGTTTCGATGACAGTAAAAATATGGCAGTGTAAAACATTCGTTGCTCATCATTCAAGCCCAGCAACATCGGGTCACCATGCTAGTATATCTATATCTATCTATCTATATATATATATATATATATATATGTGTGTGTGTGTGTGTGTGTGTGTGTGTGTGTGTGTGTGTGTGTGTGTGTATTGTAATGGGTTAGTAAAAAAACGGGAAAGGTACGCAAAATAAGCAGATAGATAGATAGATAGATAGATAGATAAACGTAAAGGAAACGCGAACACCCATTTCACGTCCCCCTACTACTCAATGAAACACAAAGTTGTCGAAGAGCCCCTCCACACACATACCCACTCTCCCTCGCTCTCTCTCTCTTTCTCTCTCTCTCTCTCATTCTCTCTCACTTCTCCCTGCCGCCTGCGACTCTAAAAGGCATGGCACAGCGAACAAAGGGACTTGCGCGAAAATCAATAAGAAAGAAAAAAAGTAATAGCAAGCCTTTTTGAAATGACGCCTCCGCGAGGATAGAACGTATCAACTCCGCGTCGCTAGTGGAATTTCACGGCATATCTACCTCAAGCCGATGTATGTATCACTGAAACCAAGAGACTTCCTCTTCGTCAAAATCTACACACATATAAATGCATACGTATAAGGCAAAATATCTGCATCAGAAAAAGGGCTCTGTGCCTATGGATTTTCCAACATAGAAGATGAATAGCAAACCTCGGAGAAATTGCCACACTTGCCTAAAGCCAAGTGCGTATTGAGCCACAAGTATAAATGGAAATGTCCACATTGGAGGGGGGGGGAGATCGAGCCTACACGTTTTTTATTGCAGGAGAGATCCACTCGTCGAAGAACGCTCTATTCCACATCACATCGCGACAGAGCCATACGACGTATCGACATTGTATTAAGCGCCAGAGCTATCCACGCGCGAACGCTGAAACAAATATATTAACCTCGGGAAATTCACATGCGGAGGAGAAAGACTAATATTAGTTTTTCAATTATATCAATAATATTAGTCTACCAATTAAAAGGGTGGGGTGAAGAGAGAACTGGAATACAAAAGAGACGATATTAATTTTAGTAAAACAGTCTATCATCTCCATATATTTTTCTACACAGGTTCATATAAAATCCCTTTGTCCCGATCCCGAACCGGTTTCGGTTTCTACAATTATAGCTCTAATTTTTTTTTTACTATGTTTTTTTTTCTTTGTTTTTTTTTTTACTTTTATTTTTGTTTCATTACTATTACATAACAATTCGTATCGGTTTAACTTTCAGTCCATTCGACCTCAACCCTGTACCATTGGGTATTGTGCTAGATTTCAGTAATCGCAGCATATTTGTGAATAAATACCTTTACATACAGTAGCGTCCAAAACTAAGGGACACATTTTTTTAAAACCTAATATTTGCTAGAAATAACAGGTGAAAAAAGCTGAAAATTTGACAACTGGTAGTCGTTATCATCCATAATAAACATACTAAAATTTGAATCAATTGAAAAGGATAGTAAAAATATTATAACAATTATTTATTTAATTTTAAAATGGGAACGTCCAAAAGTAAGGGACAAAATTGAGAAAAACAATGTAAATAGTGTGCTATATTCTTTTTTGTTTCTTTTTTTTTTATTTCTTCTAAAGAATAAGTCTTATTTAGTCATTTGTAAACGATGCATCAGCCGGCACCATGGCGAAACGCCAAAAATTTGAATACTCTATGAGAAAAGCTTTTGTGGAGCTACAGAAGGAAAAGCATACCATTAGAGAGATTTCAGAGAAAGTGAAATGTTCCAAGAGTTAAAATTTTATCCCTTAGTTTTGGGTACTACTGCATATATTAACAACGTGTCGTGTTTTTTTCTTTGTTTTATTTGAGTCGCTGCAGGTCGAGTGAGAAAATATCCGTTAACCTGACCACCTCTTATTATATATCGTGACGTAACGTCCGACACCTTCCTTTTTTATTTCTTTTGTGTTTCGGGCAACATAGGGAGAAGGCGCCGATACTTCTGACCAGAGGACCGTTGTTCCCGAATATATATATATATATATATATATATATATATATATATATATATATATATATATATATATATATGAACAAATGATTAATAAAACATGTTAAAAGACATCTTGAAAAGGAGTTAAAAACATATTTATCTTGTGTTTCCTTTTTTTAAATTAAATATGTTTTTAACTCTTTTTCAAGGTGTCTTTTAACATGTTTTATTAATCATTTGTTCATATTATAAGCTCTATTTCCTTTTCGGTTTCATTGAGCTTTTACATCTGGCTGAGTTTATTTTACTTGTAAATATTAACTCTTTAATATTTATAATATATTTTAAGTTTACCATTTTGATTACCTTGGTAAACTTATTGTAATTTCTATTATATATATATATATATATATATATATATATATATATATATATATATGTATATATATATATATATACATAATTTTATTATACCATTTTTCTTCAAACTTAAACATAATTATCAAAGTATACTTACGCACATAGATATGAACAGTCTTTATCAAAGTTTGTGTCTATTTCCATTCTATGGAGGCCAGGCGCGAACGCAGACCCCACAATTTTATTATACCATCCCTATTTAAGTTGAAACATACTTATCAAAGTATTATTATGTACATCTATATCAAAAGTAATTGTAAAAGTTTGTTTTTTTATTTCCATACTTTGTGGACCAGGCGCGTAACTATACCCCACAATTTTAATGAATCATCAATATGTCAGATCAAACATACCCATTCCTGTGTCTCGATACATCTTCTATCATTATATGTGACAATACAAAGGAAATAACATTTATTTGATCATCCAATCAATCAGGATATATATGTGTAACATAATGAAAACGTTTCAGATCATAAATCTCATTCCGAATATTAGTGTTTCTCATCAGAAGATTAAGGAGGAGAATATCAAGGGTATACATGGAAAAAACTCTCCCTAAAAATGTAACCCTAAAAATAAAGAATGTAAATATATAACAGCGGCAGGGTAGAGATTAAGGAATAGAGATTAATAGAGGGAATATACAAACGCATACTAAAATATATAGGTAGAAATATATTTAAACAATTATAGAGGAAAAAATAGAAATACAGAATAAAAATTATACATATATACACATATATATATATATATATATAATGTTTTCATATATATATATATATTTACATAGGCATCACCACATTATCAAGGTCAAGAGGCCATTCAAGGATAAGGGTTAAAGAGTGTACAGGAGAAATTGGACAATATAGTAATCATTAGTAATGAAAATTTGGTAAATTTGATAACTTATATGGAACGGCTCATCAAGAACTTATTTACTTTAGACTTGAACACAACCATATTGTAGTCAGCCGGAAAGCAGGAAAACGGAAGACAATTCCACAGGCGTGCAGTTCTAAGAAAGAAGCTTTGTTCATGGAATCTACGTTTAGGTTTAGGCACAGATAAAGAGTGGGGGGAATTCTTGATAGTGTTTACAGCTAGACGAGTGTTTCTTGTGAAAGTTTGGCGAGGGGGACCATAGATATAAGCTCAGTCGAACACTTTCCATGAAAATAACGATACATCAGAGACAAACTCGCAACATCTCTACTGTGAGATAGAGGTTGCAAGGAGGAGAAAAGGACATCTCCTACGAGGCTACGAAGTCTATTTTGAACTCTATCAAGGCAGGACAAGTCCTTTC
Source organism: Euprymna scolopes (assembly GCF_053919585.1). Taxonomy (NCBI): domain Eukaryota; kingdom Metazoa; phylum Mollusca; class Cephalopoda; order Sepiida; family Sepiolidae; genus Euprymna; species Euprymna scolopes. The sequence goes on from NC_136495.1 coordinate 127,880,111, forward strand.
TAGCAGCTCCTGCCCAGATGTGGCAACAGTATTCCATCCTTGGACGTACCTGGCTCTTATATTGATAGAGAATAGCATCAGCAGCGAGATATCTACCGGATCGATAGAAAGATTCCACCATTTTTCCAGCGGCCTTGGCAACAGATTTGATGTACGTGTTCCATTTAAGATCAGGAGTAATGGTCAAGCCCAGAAGCTTGTCAAAACTTGAGGCCTCCTGAAGACGAGAGCCATTCATTTCAATTGATGCCAAATGTGGATTAGAATGTTGATGATGTAAAGGGAGAAGCTTGGTTTTAGATGCATTAAAAGTAACCAGCCACTCCTTTCCCCATTGTACTACGTGCTCAAGATCAGAGGAGAGAGAATAAGAGAGAACTTGGTCGTTTACTGTCTTAGATGTGGTACCATAAATGGTAGTGTCGTCAGCATAAATGTCTACAAACGATGTAAGGATGTGATTTGGAAGATCATTAATGTAGATCAGGAAAAGAGTTGGGCCCAGGATGGACCCCTGAGGGACACCGGCATTAATACTGTGAGCTTCTGATTTTTGCCCCTCAACTACTACTCTTATGAACCTATCAGAAAGAAATGATTTAATAATTGAGAAGACTTTTCCAGGTATACCATAGCTAGCGATCTTATGAAGTAAACCTTTATGCCATACCCTATCAAAGGCTTTAGATATGTCAAGAGCAATTGCCCTAGAAAGATTGCCACCGTCGAGAGATTTGCTAATCCTATGCGATATAACTGTAAGCACATCTGCTGTAGATCTAGCAGAACGGAAACCATATTGAGTGTCACTAAGAAGGTTATTTTTGTTGAGATGGTTGATTACTTCTGTATTTAACACAGATTCTAGCAACTTACTCATGACGCACAAGAGACTTATTGGCCTGTACTGAGAGGGGGATGAGCGATCACCTGAATTCTTAAATACCGGGCATACTGATGAGATTTTCCAGGGAGATGGGAAACTATTCTCCTTAAGACAACGTTTAAACAGTTTTGTAAGTATGGGCGCTAGTTCAAGTTGAAGTTTTTTGAGTACTATAAT
>NC_136495.1:127886173-127911173 GCF_053919585.1 Euprymna scolopes
GTTTAAATGTATGTATGTATGGGTGCGTGTATGTATGTCTAAAACTTTCGACAGAGGCGACGTATTTCCACGAGGTCGGTATCGTTTTGAAGTTCCACTCATCTGACAACAAATATCGAAAAAATTGGCTAAAAACATAAATTATTTCACCCGCAAGTGAATCCTTTTCTATAGGGAGGGGGTCACATTTTCGCCGACAGTTATCCCCCATTTTCGATTAACTAGCCTTAATTCAAACAACGTCACTTCCGGTTTGGCGATAAGCGCAACAGCAAAAACGTCAAATTTGTTTTTATTTTTTTTTCACGTTCTTTTCCTCCTTCACGGTACGGGTTCAGGCCTCCCTGCCTACTACCACTTTTGTTTGTTTTTTTGTTTTTTTGTTTTGCTCAACACACACCTCCAAACACTTGGGCAACGCCGGGCACGCAGGCTAGTATACAGGTTATATAGGAAATAGTAATAAGATGAATAATTTTACAAAAAGATACGTTGCCCATACTGCAAAGACATTACTTCTGATGTGGAAAATATTGTTGGTCAGATGATAAAGTTGTATAATGTATATGCTACAGCATATTTATATGTGTTAACAAATTAAGGTTTATAAGTTAAAAGCGAAAGATGCAGGTTGATATAGCATTACCATAGTAACACCCAATGTTAAATTAGCCCCGGTTGAAAGCGCGTCATTTATTTATGTATGTCTTACTCTTACTCTCCACTAACTACATTTCCTCTAGTTAATTATTTGATCTAATACACTCATCATGCAAACAAACAAAGAAAATCAGACTATCAACGTTGTATTACTATTTATAATTCCCGTTGTTGTTTACTTTGTAAATCGTTGCTAATTGAAATCATAAAAGAAGCGGATACTTTTGAATGTTCAATCAAATTCATGATTGAATACACAAAGTACGTCCAAGGATGCTGGGCAGAAGCTGCAAAAAACAGCCTATCATGCCTTGACAGAGTACAAAATAGTCTTCGTGGCTTCGTGTGGGATGCTATTTTCTCTTCCCTGCAACCTCTCTCCCACAGTAGAGACGTTGCGAGCGTGTCTTTATTTCATCGGTACTTCCATGGCAAGTGCTCGTCTGAGCTACAATCTCTGGCCCCCTGGCCAATCTTTCACGATATACACCCGTCTAGCTGAAACTACTGTCGAAAACTTTCCTCACTCTTTAGAAGTGCCAAAATCAAAACGTAGATTCCATGAACAAAGCTTCTTTCTTAGAAGTGCACGCCTGTGGAACTCTCTTCCGTTTGCCTGTTTCCCACCTGACTACAACTTGGACGTCTTCAAGTCCAACATAAACAGATTCCTGGTGAACCGCCCCCTTAAGTAAGGCACTCTATCAAATCTCCAATACTAACGTTACTACGATACCATCACATTGATTACTGTACACGCAATAACCCTTATCCCCTTGATAATTGGTGACTACCATGTAAAAAAAGTACTTGCTAGTTTACACAGGTTTGAAAATACTTGTTAAAAAGATGTTTGTCTTATGAAAAAAGTGCGTTTTCAAAATGTCTGTATAGTAGGAATTGAGACAAATGAAGATTTCGTAGAAAAATGTGGTAAAACATATTAGATAATTTGGTGAATTCAAATTGCCTTGGCCTCGATGAAAAGCTCAACTAAGTGAAATTGGACTTGTTACAAGAAATTTCAATCAAGAAATAATGTATTCACAAAACTTGGCTTGGGAGCATTAGATGATTGGCATGTATCCGATATTTTATGAAATGTTACTTGATATAAAAAATAGGAAAATAATTTAATTAATTAAAAACCTGAAAGGAAATACTGATAGATAGCCAAATGGGTCGATGGGCTAAATAGAATTTTTGTTGTCGGAAATATATTGAAAGGTTTGGATGTGGTTTGTGACATCTGATGTTTCATAAAATGTGCTGTATTTCTACAGGTATTGATTTATGATGGTCAAACAGATACTGACGGCCTATTTCACGTATAGTTCTTCTCTGGTCATGGATATAACCTTAAACTATATCCGATAGCGAGGCCGCAGCTTGCGGGCTTTGGGGAGTGTGGAGCCACCCTTTATTTGCCATTGCTCCTAGGTCCACTCTGACTCGGAGTGGTAGTACCTGTTAGGCTTCCAACTATAGGTGAAATAGAAACTTACTTGAAAACAACAAATAAATTCTATTAAAGAATTTTTCTTCAAAATCTTTGGATTCGGCATTAAATAACCTGAAAAGGGTTGATATGCCGTAAAACAAAAATAAACAAAACAAGCAACCATAGTTCTTCTGCATTTTTTTGGAATGCCATCGAAGATTAACAGTGCGTAACCAACAGCGATTATACACGTGCAAGCACGTAATGTGAAATAGATTAAAACAAGAGACGTTAATAGGGAACTCACTTTGATAGCAAACAGAAATGCGTGTTCCGTGATGAAAAAAAAAGCCAATAGTATGAGAGCGCGAAGAAACAGTAATAAAATGAAACAGGCAAGAAAGATTATAATAAGTCATTGATAGTATAGATCACACTTCCAGTATTTTATTCGTAAAACCTTACTACATGTAAGATGTCATATTTTATTTTTGAATATATATATATATATATATATATATATATATATATATATATATATATATATACACAGGGTGTCTGAAAAGTTACTATACAGTCTTACTTGATTAATCTGTATAGTAACTTTACGGAACCCTGTGTGTGTATATATATATATATATATATATATATATATATATATATATATAGATAGATAGATAGATAGATAGATAGATAGATAGATAGATAGATATAGATATATATATATATATAATATATATATATATATGTATATATATATATATATATATATATAATGGTGCATATATATATATATATATATATATATATATATAATCATAAACCATATATATTTGACGTCATTAATTGTTTGCTGGAACAAAATTAACTGGTTAAGTGGAAATTAAATCTAACATAATTAATCAAAATTAACTAGAAATAAAAACACATGTCTTAATACAAGAGTAATTAATCACAAATGTCAATTCTTTCGTAGTTTAGTAGTAGCCAAAACATTGAAAATGTCGATTCTTTTCGTAATTCAAAGAGGTTATATATTCATGTGTAGGTTGGTTGGTCGGTTGTTTTTGTTTTACGGCATATCAACCCTTTTTAGGTTATTTAATGCCAAATCCAAAGATTTTGAAGAAAAGTTTTTTAATAGAATATATTTGTTGTTTTCAAGTCAGTTTCTATTTAACCCATAGTTGGGACCTTAACAGGTACTACCTCTCCGGGTCAGAATAGACCTTGGAGCAATGGCAATTAAAGGGTGGCTCCACACTCCCCAAAGCCCGAAAGATTGGGGCTCACAAGTGGATATAGTTTAAGGTCATATCCAGGACCTTTTTATGTGTAAGATCGAAATTGAGATGAAGTACTTTACTTGCATTGTGTTCGCAAAATCATTGAACAAATCAGTTATTTTATTAAATTGGGGTCACCACTTATCAAGGTCCAGAAGCCAGTCGAGGATGAGGGTTAAAGAGTGTACAGTAGTCAATGAGACAATATCATAGGAATCGTTACTAGTGTAAATATGGTAAATAGGATTCCTTAAGGGCAAGATCTTATCACCAACTTGTTTAGGTTGGACTTGAAGACGACCATATTGTAATCAGCTGAAAAGTAGGCAAACGGAAGAGTTTCACGGCTGTACAGTTCTAAGAAAGAACCTTTGTTCATGGAATCTACGTTTAGGTTTAGGCAGGGATAAAGAGTGGGGGAAACATAATTCATAGTGTTTTCATCTAGACAATTCTTTCTCGTGAAAGCTTGGCGAGGGTGACCATAGATTGGAGCTCAGACGAGCATTGCGATAAAAATATCGATAAAGCAGAGACAGGCTCGCAACGTCTTTTCTGTGAGAAAGAAGTTGCAGGAAAGAGAAAACAAGAACATTGCTTTCGATTTTTTATCGAAACTTTTAATGTCTATGATCAGATCGTAATTTGAAGAAGTGATATGTTTATGTGTAAGATCGAAATTGAAATGAATTGCATTTTGTTCGCAATTTAAAATTTATATATCTCCGTTTCAATCAAAGATTACACTGGTCAACAAATTTTTATTTTTTTTCTTTGGCAGACCATCTAGGAGTGTTTTCTGGGGTTTTGAAGGTCGCTGATTACGAATATAACATTGGTTTTGCCAGATTGGCTCTAGTTTAGAAGATACTGATAGCCCCAAATAAGCCTAAACTGCTAAAATTCTCCCTGAAATACTTCAATATAGAAGCAGTAAATAATAATTTTCTGATATTATTGAATCATTATAATGATTATGTATATATTGAAGTATTTCAGGGAGACTTTTTATATAATTATTTATATAGGGAGAATTTTTATATAATTATATACTGTAATTACTTAATAACATGTTCCATAAATATAGTTGCAGTATAAATTAAACAGTAATTAAGAATTTTCTTAAGAATTCCACAGTTGAAAATGAGTTCCAGAGAGAAAATGAGTTCTTCTAGATGTTGCAGATATGAACCGGATGTCTTTTGTTACATCTGTGGACAGTATATGATGGCACAACAAAAGAGGAATATTACAGACTTTGTCAAGAGGGCGTGCAAAGCATACTTCGATATGATACTTGGTGACCAAGACAAGTCTTGGGCCCCACATATGGTGTGCAAAACCTGTGTAGAAAGTCTCCGCGGTTGGACCAACGGTAAGCTGAAGTTTGCTGTACCAATGGTGTGGAGAGAGCCCAACAATCATTTTGATGACTGCTACTTCTGTCTCAATAACATGACGGGGTTTAACAAGCACAAGAAAGCAAATTGGCAGTATCCGAGCCTGGATTCTGCTATCCGTCCTGTTGCGCACTCTGAGGATCTACCTGTGCCTGTTTTCACCAGTTTGCCTGAAATCGGTGAAACCGAAGAGATTCCAGCTGATCTTTCAATATCAAGTGATGATAGCTGTAGTGACTATGAAGAACCCTCAAATGGCCCTCAGCTTTTCAATCAATCTGAACTTAATGACCTAGTGCAAGACCTTTGTTTGTCGAAAGAGCAGTCTGAAGTTCTTGCATCACGACTCCAAGAGAAAAACATTCTTGATTCTGGCAGAAAAGTAACATACTATAGGACAAGGGAAGGCAGCTTGCTTCGTTTCTTTTCTAAAGAAGACGACCTGGTCTTTTGTAATGACGTTTCTGCACTTCTTAACTGCATGGGGATCTCATCATATGACCCAGCAGATTGGCGTCTCTTCATAGATAGCTCGAAAGCAAGTCTAAAAATTGTACTTTTGCACAATGGCAATAAGTTTGCTCCTGTACCAATTGGCCATTCTACCAAGATGAAAGAAGAGTATGACGCTATCAAATTTTTTCTTGAAAAGCTGAATTACAACACTCATAAATGGCTGATTTGTGTGGACTTGAAAATGGTGAATTTTCTGCTTGGTCAGCAAAGTGGGTACACAAAGTATCCCTGCTTTCTTTGTTTGTGGGATAGCAGAGCAAGAATCCAGCACTGGAGAAGGGAGAACTGGCCAGAACGAGAAAGTCTCGAAGTCGGCACAGCCAACGTCATCAATGAGCCTTTGGTACCCAGGGATAGAATCATCTTCCCTCCATTGCACATAAAACTAGGGCTCATGAAGCAGTTTGTTAAGGCGTTGAACAAGGATGGGGATTGCTTCAAGTACATATGCAGGCAATTTCCAGGTCTTTCCATCGAAAAAGCTAAAGGTGGCATCTTCGATGGACCTCAGATTCGAACGCTCATGAGGGATTCTGACTTCACTAATCATATGAACACGGTTGAGTTAAATGCTTGGGTGTCCTTCACAGATGTAGTGACACACTTTTTGGGAAATCACAAAGCTGACAATTACAAGCAATTGGTCCGTAAGATGCTTACTGCATACGGAAAACTAGGGGCAAATATGAGCATTAAAGTTCATTTCTTGTTTAGCCACCTCAACAGATTTCCTGGTAATCTTGGTGATTACAGTGAGGAGCAGGGAGAGAGATTCCATCAAGACATCAAAACAATGGAAGAGAGGTATCAAGGCAAATGGGATGAGCACATGATGGCAGACTACTGCTGGAACCTTTTGAGAGACTGCCCAAAAGTTGCTCCCAAGCGAAAATCGTATAAACATCAATTTTAGTTTTGTGAATAAAATATTGTTTGTGTGTTCATTGTAACTAAGAATCTAGTGTATAATGCTTTACATTAATTTATGATATATAACTGATTATGTAAATGTTTTTTTCACTTGGAGAATTAAAATTCAGCAAATTTTTAGCAAATGTTTTGTATATCCTCGAAATCTATGAAAAGTGTTCAGTTATAGGATAAATGAAATGATGTTATATCTAACTTAACTTGTTAGATTGAGATTTTACACTGTCTTTGTGGTTTAAGATTATCATAAAAATCAATATCTGACATTTATGCACTATTTAGCCGTTTTTTGTACGTTTAGCTATGGTCGAGAATGGGTGATTTCAGACAAACGACCCCCCTGTGATATCTCAAAAACTAGAGCCAATTTGAAAAAACTAATGTCAGATTCGGATTCAGCGCCCTTGAAAACTCCAGAAACCAGTCTTACTTTGCCTGCCAAAAATATTGTGTTGACCAGTGTTATTGAACAACTCAGTTATCAAGATATAAGTTTCAGAAGGAATTCTTGTGACCAAATCAAACGGATCACTTATAATTATGCCTCCGTGTTAATTTGTATGGTCTGTTATACTTGTAATGAAACTCAGTGCATATTCTCTAAGCTACGTAACTTTCCATTTCTTGGCTGTAACAAAGAATACTTTTCCCGATAAATCATAATAAAGCAGAAAATGTGAGATGATTGATTAACGAATTATGAAGCACGTTTCAAATAAAAATTTCAGTAGGATACTGACGTTGGAGAATTCACTGTAAGACAATATGCCCGAGAGATAAATATAAACTAAGACACGAAAGGAAATCAACGACCAATCATGTATAGAACATTAAAAAGACTGAAACCATATAGTTTATGGCAGATGGGTTTAATGCTGGTGATAAGTGATCTCTACAAAGTTCCTGCATAAACATTGGTGGCAACTTTTACAGTGCTCTATCATTTTTTTATTTACAAAGAGTTCTGTAACACGTTAAGTAGTAGCAAGCGAGAAAAGCAGAGATTTAACGACAGTACGGCAGTGCTCAACCCAAGAAAGGATCATTATATATATATATATATTATATATATATATATATATATATATATATATATATATATATATAATATGTATTTAACTATATATACTGATCCTTAGGCGCTTGAGTCAGCTCAATAATTCAATGCTCAAGCATATATTGAATCTCTTTTCTCAAGATACTAGTATCCATGTAGTACTAAGGAGAATGAATTTCGTCTCCAGGTTCATTGACTTTATCGTACAACTCCTTCAGGTTTTGATGTTTATCTGGGCCTTAATTATGTCACGTTTTGATTTGTTCGGGAATTAGATTTTCCTTTCTTTTAGGAGATTCTTAGTTCTGCTCTGCAAGTTATATCTTTGTTCGGCAGGTAGGATCAACTTTGTACTCGGCTCCTACTTTACTCGTCACTTGGGTTCTTGCAGCGTTTCTCTAGTATGTGATAGCTACACGCATGCATCATTAACCAACAACAAGGATATCTGCTTGATCGGTAATTGATTAACTATTCTAACTTCGTTGTTCTTGTTTCGTTTGTCGTTATGTTGATCCGATGTGGAGGTATCTTGCTCGTTCTTTAGCTAATTCCTTTTATCACCACATATTTATGTCTTTCGCATATCGCTTCATAACATTTTCTGTCTCGGTAACGCTCCTGTATCCACAATAGGGTCACTGGTATTCTTTTTTATTTTCTTTCGTTCTGGGTAACACCGTATCTGATAAATTTTCGATATGTTTCGATCTCCCGATTCGTCAATACAGCCTCTTGCGGTTTATTCTTCAGTGTTCTCTCAATTTCTGGTCCACGTCCTAGTCGACATTTTGATGCGACATGCCCCAGCTTTCTTCATCTATATCAGGTGATTATTTTATCTTGCTCCGGCTGTGTTCACCTTCCACCGTTTTGTCTGAATATTACGCCTAACATCCGCACTCATTCAACCAGCAAAGTTGTGCTCGCCATTTAGTTATGATATATTCATCTGCCAATGTCACCAACTCGTAGCCGTTGCCCACGTTCTCTTGGCTCACGTATACCTTTAGATAATCTGGTACCCAATTCTAAATTTTTTGGCAGCCAATACTTAATCTTTGGTACCCACTTTCAAATTTTTGGCACCCAATTAAAAATTTCTTCATCTACTTCTCCACCTCGTATTCGACTTTCTTTGCGATGCACGATGTGTCCTTCATAAATTATACATACAATTGTTCTACGCTTTTCCTATGACTTCGAATGTTTGGCGATATGCCTCAGGGACTCATTCAAAGTTTTGTAAGATCGCTGTCTTAGCCACTTAATAGTCTGAACAATAGTCCGCTGCGTCATGTACATTTTTCGTTTTGTCCGTTAGCATTGTCTACAATTGTTCGCCCAATGTTTCTTTGATCAGCTCAAATTCGTCGGTGTTATCTAAAAATGAACAAAATATTCATTTATATATTTCTCCATGAACGTCGGCACTAATCTGTCAAGTCGAACTCTATACGGTCCACAACTGTCCTGCTTCGGTCAACCTTATTTCTCGCAGCCTTATTTCTTGCTGCCTTATTTCTTCCTGCATGCGTGTCTTCTTTAGTTCGAACTTAGCTTGAACCTTGATTTCCTCGAGCTCCATTTGCTTTATCGTAAGGTTTGTTGTTTCCACCAGTAACTCGCCAAGCATTTTACACTGAATGTTCATCGATTATGTGTTCCGCAGTTGTGCGCACTAACTTTTCTTTCCTTGTTGACTTTCTGACGTTCAGTTCTATGCTTCCGCCGATGTCCATAAGTTCGCTATTTTTTATTGTCTCTAGCTTGCTTGAAGAGGATTCCTTCAATACGGCATTCGTTCACTCCATTTTCCGCCTAATCATGTCTTACTTAAAAAGGACACTCAAGAGCACACGGAAATATCAGTAAAGTTGGATCGTACAGGCAAGAGAATAACTCATCGGGGAATATAAGAGTTCAAAAACTAATAAACGTATGTTGCTGGACGAGCCCACATATTATATATTCGCTCAGAGATCTGCACAAATGCGGGTAAAGGAGTTCACCAGCAAGGATGCGCCACTCGGCTCTGCGATCAAATGAAAACGTATGAGAGGAAATCTTCAAATGATACCAAACTGTTTATGGGCTAATAATAAAGTTCCTAATTTATGGACAGAAACGTCAAATAGAAAGTTCTTATGGTTGTGAAAATACACGTAAGGCGATACACGCACTTTTAAAGGTACTTGAATATTAAATTGGATATTTCCAAATAAATAATAATCTAACAACTACTTTCAAAGAATTGATAAAAGCACCGAGTTTAAGCAAAGATAAAATGGAGAAATCCGATGGTATATCCATGTGAATCTTGTCACCAGATTGTAATGCTGTGACCTATTCAATATGTACATCGTTATTGAACATATTCATATGCACACACAACGTAAGAAAATACATAATGAAAATACATAATGGCGTGGCGCAATCCGTTACTCTTTTTCCTTTCTTTCGCCTTTCATTTTTTTTTTTTTGCCTTCTTCAATAAACAAAAATTCCACAACTCGCGAATACAACCGTATGCTGTTCTTTAATGCGACGAATCTCCAACTCTCAGATAATGGTTTTGCGCCGCTCTTTAATATGTCAAATCCACGACTCTCAGGTAATTGCCTTGGGTCTTTCTTAATAGGTCCACTCCAATATTCTCAGATAATAGCCTTGCGTTGTATTCTGTCCTCGTAGAAAGACATGTAAACAATGACAAATATGCACCGAATCGTTGCTCTTTCCTTTCGAAGATAAAATCGTTTCCGGCATCGATGAGACTTTTTGTAATGATTCCTTTGTTCTCATGAAGTGATATTTTCTTTTTTGCTTACTTCTTTGTTTAACAAGCGAGAGACTTAGATAAAGGAACTTATTCACTGCTTGGACACTCGTCACAAACTGCTGATTTTTAATATTAACGATGTTAGCATATGGCATTTGCCTATACACGACAATATACCAAAACGAAAGGGTAAATTTACTTGGACAGCTGCCTCTCTCCAGGTTGTCGTTCTAAAAATAGTTCAGACTTACGTGACGCATGTCTCGATTATAATAACCATATCTCATAAACGGGTCCTTCGACATCGTTCGGCATAGGACCGTCTCGATATATATATATATATATATATATATATATATATATATATATATATATATATATATATATATATATATATATGAGCAAACAGTTAATAAAATATGTTAAAAAACACTTTCAAATGAGTTAAAAACATATTTAATCTGAAAAGGAAACACTAGATAAATGGATAGTCCTTAATCCGCGGAGTTTCGAAGAAATACTCTCCTTCTCATCAGAGGTAGGAATTAGCAAAATGCGGGATCGGATTTTGCATGCAGAAGTATTTGATGAAACAACAAGTAACTCAAAGATCTTACTTGAAAACAAAATATGTTAAGCAGAGGGAATATGGTAAAGAAAAAGGTGATTACACATGAATGGATAGTCTGGTGGAAGATAAAAAATCCAGTGATGGTAAAATCCAAATGTAAAACAAGAAAGTTAAAAGAATTTCCATTTGTACAAGTAAAATCCAAAGAAATCCCGTAATTGGAAGAAGATGGGCCATAATAATCCAAAGGAAGAAATCCATGGAATAATTCACAAAAATGTGTACAAGAAAAAAAATAATGTTAATAAAAAAAAAATAAGATGTGCTTTTCACTCTACTTCCGAGACATAACTATAAATCAACCTTTTTCTTTACCATATTCCCTCTGCTTAACTTATTTTGTTGTAGATCTTTGACTTACTAGTTGTTTCATCAAATACTTCTGCATGCAAAACCCGATCCCGCATTTTGCTAATTCCTACGTTCTGATGAGAAGGAGAGTATTTCTTCGAAACTCCGCGGATTAAGGACTATCCATTTATCTAGTGTTTCCTTTTCAGATTAAATATGTTTTTAACTCATTTGAAAGTGTTTTTTAACATATATTATTAGCTGTTTGCTCATATTATAAGCTCTATTTCCTATTTGGTTTTATCGAGCTTTTATATCTGGCTGAGATAATTTTATAAATATTAATTCTTTAATATTTATGATTTACTTTAATTTTACCATCTAGGATCATTTTTGTAAATTCAATTGTATATTTCATTTTATATATATATATATATATATATATATATATATATATATATATATATATATATATATATATACAGAGTGACCAAATAAAACGGGCCCCTACTCTAATTAAGCCCTGTTTTTTAGTTTTTGTCCGAATGAAATGAAACTTTGTCATAACTAGTTTATTATGTTCCAAACATCACATCAAAGCAGTAGAGTCTTTGGCCTTTTTTTCTCCGTTCTACAGCATATGTTCTAGATGGCCTCCATTTAGTTGTTTTTTTTTTTAGGGGGGGGGGGTAACCTATATATATATATATATATATATATATATATATATATAGATAGATGTATATATATATATATATATATATATAAAACCACTTCATTTACTCACATATATAACTATACGAAAGTATAAATGTATGCGTGAACTTTAAGTATTTACTTCAAGAGTGATCAATACGTAGGTAGAGCTGGTTAGTAAGTTATAAAATATATATGGCGATTAAGCTACACAGAATATTCCGCGTTTCATCCACTCTAGGATTAGGCATAAGCCTGAAGAATCATAGAGTTGATGAAACGCGAAATATTCTGTGTAGCTTAATGACAATATATATTCCATAACTTACTATATATAGTATGTGTATATACATGTATATGTATGTGTATGTATGTACATACATATATATATATATGTATATATATGTATGTGTATGTACATTTGGATATATGTGTGTGTGTGTGCGCATATATGTGTGTATGTTTTCAAAACACATTTTCTTTAAGAGTTAATTTTCTTCATATTACCGTATATGTATGTGTGTATATAAGTGTATGTATTTCTCGCACACCTACACTTCTTTTCCCGTCACTCTCTTCTCCTCTTCCTCTCTCTCTCTCTCCCTACATTCGCTTATGTAGACTTATATGTATATATGTACAGCTGTCTCTACGTGTAAATGTATGCGTAAGCATTTATGTATGTACATGTATGTCTGTTAGTATATGTATATATGTATATATGCATGCATTTATGTATGCATATGTGCATATATATATATATATGTATATATTTGTACAAGTGAGTATTTGTTTGTATATGTATGTATATGTACATATTAATATACATATTAATAAAAAGTAGCGTTTCGTTTTTGTCTTAAAACGGTTGAATTTAGAAACGACGTTTTCGTTCTTTTTCGAACGAGAAATAGCCGTTTAATTACAAATGAGCATCATAGCGTTTCTCCTCATAACGTCTCATATCCTTTGAATTCTTATTCTCTCTTAGAATAAATAATATCGTTAGAATTCAAAGGATTAGACTGTTAAAGACGCGTTTCTCAATGTTATTTACTGTTTAATTTTTAATTTTTCGTTTGTATGTATATATGTACTGTGTGCATGTGTGTATGTGCGTACTTATATGTTTATATATTTAAGACTGACGTGACACCTTCTCATTGGCTATACCTCCTTCTCCTCCTCCTTCTTCTCCTCCTCTTCTACCTTCCTTCCTTTTCCATTCCCCTTTTCCCCGTGCATCCTCATACTTTCACTACACCGATGAAGACTGAAGGATCGGTCGAAAATTATGTACTTATGAAAAATGTTTTTTTAATTTTTTTTCATAATATTATTATTTTGTATTCCTGCACGTCACCAATTAAAAACGAATAAAGAAAAGTTATAAGCTTTTATACTTTTCGCATTCTTTTTTATTCATATATATATATATATATATATGTGTGTGTGTGTGTGTGTGTGTGTGTGTGTGTGTGTGTGTGTGTGTGTGCGTGTGTGTGTGTGTACATATATATTTATATATATATATATATATAGAGAGAGAGAGAGAGAGAGAGAGAGAGTGAGAGAGGGGGAGAAATAAAAAGGAACAAACCGAGTTATGTGTTTATCAACCTTTCGTCTTCATTTCGAGACTTATCCTGGGTGAATGAATTGAAGAAAACAAAAACACCAGTACAAATATTTAAGAATTTACTTGTACAAATGTGTGGGTGTGTGTGTGTGTGTGTGCGTGTTTTTCTTTTCTTTTTTTTTTCTTAATTTAATTCATCCAGAGGAAGTCTCGAAATAAAAACGAAACGTTGATGAAAACATAACTCGGTTTTTTATTTTTTATTTCTTTATTTCGTTGGAATACTATTTTCATTATATGTATCTATACTCCTATCAATTTGTGTGGGCGTGTGTGTGTGTGTGTGGATTGATATTCATATTAAAAATCGTTTTTTCTATTTATTTAAAACGAAAATACAACCTTGTTATATATGGGTCGTTAAAATGCATTAATCTGCAAAAGATCAAGCTAATTTATATGTTCTTTTAGACCTTCATTTTAATTAATTCGCTATTTGTTTTTTTCTGTTCTCTCTCGTGGGATGATCATCTTTAGTTAACTATTATGTTTAATTATACTCATGCAGATATGCTACATGATACGTAATATTTCTGTTTATTTATAATAAGCACAAACCTATCTCTATATATATTTATGTATGTGTATATATATTTGTTTAAAAATTATACCTACCAAACTCATCTATTAGTTTGGGTCTGTATGCATGAAACTTAATATACAGGGTATTCTAAATCATGCGAAACTTTATATTTGGGAGAGTCACTGCAAAAATGTGAATTTTTTAAAAATGGAATTTGCCAGGTGAAAGTTTCGAAGACAATAGGAAAATGTATGCGTAACGTAATAGCTATTTGTTCATGTTTTAATTTTTAGCCTTGAAGGAAACATAACTTAGGCATTAACGTCAAAGGAAAATGTAAATTGTAAGCTAAAGGGGTTGGTTTTGATTCAATGTTTATTACTCTTTTATTGGGCTTGTCGAGGCCGCTACAAGCCCAATAAAAGAGTAATAAAAATTGAACATGCCAATGAATAATAAACACTTACAAGCCTCCACCCCTTGGAAACACTTCAAATAAACTACGAAAATTGCCATTTTTACATCTCCAACACATTTGAAAATAATTTCTGACGAGGACGCTTTACAGAACGTCTGAAACGCGCGTAAAAACGATTTCAATGACTTAAAAACATTATTACAATGATTCAAACATAATTCTCAATGAAAAACCAAGACACGGAATAATAAAATAATGTTAAAAAATACACATTGTTGGTGACTACTCCCTTATTTAAATATACATCTTTCTTTCGTTGAAATTTCTTAACCCATTTTATATATATATATATATATATATATATATATATATATATATATATATATATATATATATATGAAAATTTGCGAGTGTGGCGCACCTCTCTGACTGTAAGGTCACATCACTGACCTTTAGAAGAACTTCTGCTCGTGTCGTCTAAAATCCCCGAGAGGCGGTCACATCTAATTCCTGGTATGCTGAAAGCGAATATCGAAGCAGCATGTGCCAGAAAGAAAAATAAACAATAGAAATTCTATTCTACTAAACTTAAATTCAAGACAAAATATTTACAGACATTTTACAAATATTGTTTAGTTCTTAGCAAGTTTTAAAAGTATCAAATCGTTAGTTTTCGCAGACGGCACTCAAACAAAATGGAGAGGGGGCTGTTGGTTACGCCTTAAGGGAGCGGTATTGTTACTTCGAGTTTTGCGCAAAAACTGCTTAATTTCGAGCGATATTAGCATTATATAGTAAGGTCAGACGTGGGGGAGGCGATTTCCTAACCCAATCGAATCACGCCACTAGCTTTGCAATTTGGGATCAAAATATGATATCTATTCTCATGAGCCCAAGAGTTCACCGGCTGTCAGTCAGAACTCCCGGTACTGGTTCGCCAGGTCAGACAATGTTATTCTAACATTTCCTGTAGTCATTTTCGAATAACAATGAAATTATATATATATATATATATATATATATATATATATATATATATATATATATATTCTACTTTAGGTCCTTGGGATATCCGCAATGGCTCTGGATCTATTAACGCTATCTTAGCATATTCACCCGGCTCCCCAATAAAGGGAAAATCGCTCTCTCAGGTCAATCACAAGGGTACAAAATATAATATATACACCAATTAACATGATGATTAAAAAAGTAGCCATGAATGTGGTGGGGGACGAAAAAAAATTAAAACAAAAAATAAGCATTTCTATGTAATTATTTCCCCGCTTATTTTTCAGTTTTATTTTTCTTCCCCGCCATATTCATGACTATTTTTTAATCATAATTTTCCTCGATTTAGCTCTGTTGGGCGAGGAAAAAAACCTGGTTAGCTAAGCTTTATTTTATTTTTAAATTTTTATATTATCGTGTTAATTTGTCTATATTTAGCCATATATATATATATATATATATATATATATTTGTATATATATATATATATATATATATATATATATATATATTTCAATACAATGATAAAGAAAGATCATATCTATTACTTATTACGCAGGGCTTGTTTCCTTCAAGATTTTCTCTATAAAACTATCATTCGCATGTATAATAAACTTATCTATTAGTTATGATTTAGTCTTGATATACTTTTACAATATTCTGCATTTTTTATGATTTTTAATAGTTTTTTTACTTAAACTAATGTCCAGATTACTAAAGTCAGCGTAAAATGCTATTTACCTTCTTTATTTTCTTTATTTCTGTATAAAATCTTAATCTTCTAGACTTTTTTCCTAACGTGCATTTACACACATCAAGACGTATCTTTATAACTGTGGCGTTAATCCGTGTTAGTAGAGTGTTTCGACTTGTTGCATATAAAACATCTTGGATAAGATTATTTAGTTTTAATTAGTTTCGTCTCCTTAGCTATACTAAACATGTTTTACTCTTATATGGTTTTACTTGATTTCATTCTGTCCTGAAGTAATATGTTGCAATTACTTGTGTTCAATTTTTTTATTTTGTCTTCCGTCTTACCCTATGTTGTACGTTCTTGTAGTATTCTTTGATTTTCATTTCTTATGTTTATGCATAAGTGATCTGGAAAAACGCGATATGCATTTGGGGTAAAAAGAGGTCGTGGCGGCTCCTTTCTTTCAATATTAAACGGCAATATTTGATTATTGCTTTAATGTTAGTTTGGATTCTGATAGCGCTCTTTAAAAGTGCATCTGGCAGCATTGGTTCAGCGTTGAGCGCGTGTTTTTTTTTCTTTAGCAGGAAAATTGTATAACTTGGACTAATCTAATACAAAAACAGCTTGGATTATTTCTATTTGTCGGTATGAAAGGGAAATCGCAAGCGATAGCAGAATATGTCTACAAAAGAAATTATTGTGATGTTAATAAAAATCATGACAAGCATGTACATTGCAAGACCATTATCTTGTTCATTATGTGAAGCTGGGATTGCGTACAAGGATAATATGCCCGACTTCAAAGAAAGAAAACTAATGAAACTTGTGTATCACCTGCATTAA
This sequence comes from Euprymna scolopes, assembly GCF_053919585.1. Lineage (NCBI taxonomy): Eukaryota > Metazoa > Mollusca > Cephalopoda > Sepiida > Sepiolidae > Euprymna > Euprymna scolopes. Next base: position 127,902,995 of record NC_136495.1, read on the forward strand.
TAAATACTAGCAGAAGCCATGGAAATTCCACGGTAGTTGAACATTTTTAAAACACATTATAAATAAAATGATTAGAAAATAAAACAATATAACGATGAATTTAAAACATTTTTCGGTAAATTCTGTTTCAATCTTTTAAAGCTAAAAGATTAATTTAAAAATGTATTTTTTTTAAAATTAATTTAAATTAAACATACAACACATTAGGGTTTTTTTTCTGAATAATTTTTTATATAAATTATAAAATAACAAATACAAATTCATTTGCACATTTTGTTTTTAATTTAAAAAAATAAAAACATCTATAATAAACATAAACTTACAGTCTCCTTTCAACATTACTTTTTTAATTATAAATAAAATAGTCAATTTAAAACCGTAAACAGACAAACGTGCTTGTCTGTATATTATCCCGGAGAACGATCAAGATTGAATTTTTTTTATCTTATAAATTCATATTTATTTATTTTCTGATCTTCCATGGTCGGGTCCGTATTGAATGGTATGTATATTATTTAATTGGAATTCATTATTGAGATGAGTACTATTTATTAATTTTATTTATTGCGGACAATTATCCTCATCTTTTCTTAGTTGTTTCACGACGTTTCGGCCAACTATTCCTCTGGCCTTCGTCAGGTGGTAACCGCGACGGGACCGGACTTCTGAATCTTCTGACTGCATCCTCTGCAATTACTGCCTTCCTGATGAATGCCAGAGGAATAGTTGGCCAAAACGTCGTGAAACAACTAAGAAAAAGATTAGGATAACAGTCCGCAATAAATAAAAATTAATGTTTTTCTTTGTTTTTAACATTTTTGAAAAGGAAATGGTTTTAATGATTTTGAACTGATAAAGAGCTACTATGAAGGGAGGTAATTTGTTTCTCATTAATTAATGTTTGCGTTAATGATGTTATTTTGTGATACCGGTTGTCGAACAAGTAAATTAATATTTAGAAAGTAAGAAACTGACTACATATGTCGATCTAATAAAGAAAGTAAACGCTTTATATTCATGTATATATATATACATATATATATACGTGTGTGTGTGCGTGTGTGTGTGCGTGTGTGTGTGCGTGTGTGTGTGCGTGTGTGTGTGTGTGACTACAATCGCAAACGGAATAGATTGATAGTAAGGCTCCACATGTGTAAGAACTATTCCATAATACACTTTTCACTCGCACGAAATTCAACTTGACACACACCAACAAAACACCCACACGTACCTGACAGCAAAGGTTATGTGAGTGTTAAACAAAATTATTTATGAACAGTCAAAGACAATGAAGACATCGTGAGAGAGAGAAAGAGCACCACCCTTACTTCCACTATTAAAGTCCAAGCAGTACATAAATTCGACGAACGCTAATTGAAACTTTAATTACAGAGAAACAATAGCGACTGTTATTAGCAAGAAATAAATAATAAAAGAATTTAGCCAAATCGTAAAGTGCAACGGTTAGCGGAAAACGGATGGATTATTGTGAATTACAATAATAAAGTGTGATATTTGATTATTGCTGTAATGTTAGTTTGGATTTTGCTAGCGCTCTTTAAAAGGGCGTCTGCCAACTGTGGCATCGGTGGGCACTTGTTTTTTTTTCTGTTATTTTTTTTCTTGTTTTTTTTTGATGGGGTGCAGAAAAATTGTATAACTTGGACTAATCTAATGCAAAAATAGCTAGAATCATTTCTACTTGTAGGGAGAAAAGGAAGATCGCAAGTGAAAACAAACAATGTCTACAGAAGAAATTATTTCATTTAGATTCGAGAGAACACTAATTAACTTACCAGTGAGAATAACTCGTGTAAATGTATAAAATTATAAGCAGGTATGTTAAAATAAGGTAAGAATTGAAGGGCTCAGCATTGGTTTGAATTCAATATGTAATATAACATTCTATTAGAAACCAAATGCTTAACTAAATACGTGTGCGGGAAGTTTAATCGCTGGCGAAAGTCCAAAATGACACGTGTAAAAATAGAAAGAAGACTATAATTTAGGATAATTAGTGAATTGCTTTCAATTATTTTTTACGGTCCATCGTCATTTTATTCTTTTCGTGGAGATGGACCATATGTGTAACATTTACGGTGTTGAGAGTGAAGGAAAAAACGAAATATCGAGGAAGATCGTAAATTTCGGTTTCCCCATCAACACTAAGACTGTAGAAAGATTTCCGAATTGATTAAAAGACACGACTGTATCACATGATATCTCATAGTGAGTGAGAAAATGCTAGTGTATATTACAGATAGTTTGTTCTAGTTTTGATAGCACTAACAACTTTAATATGATAAATGTATGTTGTCTCATAAATATTGTTTACACTGTTTCGAAATGCATTACTTCGAATTTTAATTTCTACCTATCTACGTAAAGATGAGTATTTTATTAAATATTTGTTTTATATGCATTTGTACGTACATGATAAATTCCTGAACTAATTAACCCATTATAATGAATTTGAAACAGAGCTATTATGTGTGAAGGTGAGTTTTATACGCTATATTTAATTATATTTAGTTAATTACAATGCTGGAAAAAAGGTTTGATTTTTTTTAAACTGAGGACATAAGTATATGATATTAATTAATAAATATTCCTAAAATGTCAGTTTCTTTAGAACATTGTAAATAGTTTTATGTGGGAAAATAGAGGAAGTACTTTGCTTTTGGAAAATTCATTTGCATTAAATCAGACACAAATTAAGTCACATTTCTTTGACGTAGCGACAATCCATTGTTTCTACCTGTATAACATTTGTAACAATGCTCATTTAGCTGTAACAATCCTCATTAATGCCCCTTACTTTCTGTATGTGCTTAAATCTAAACTAAATTCCATGAACAGTTTCTTTACACGAAACTATCATGCTGTTAAACAACATACAATCAATTTGCTTTACGGCGTACTTTAACTTGATCCGTTTCAAGATTCAATAGATTTTTGTTGACCTGTCCTCATAAATAACGAGGCCTTACTGTTGTATAGTCGGGTTTGAGTACGCGTACGTGTTACTAGTCTCTATAGTGTGGTTCTTCACTATCTGACCCAAGTTATCCTTGTGACCTATTTGAGTTCGTTCCGTAAATGTTCTTATGCAGGTGTATGTGTGTGTGTCATAGATGTATTTCGATATATCTTATTCAACTGCGTCGTTGATCTTGTGGCCCATCTGGAATTTCATCTGTTCTTGGAGGGAAGCAGGAAACCTGTTTGAACGAATGCATTTCACTCCAAGACAATGGTTGGTTTTATGTATAGTTTTTATTCACTTTCTAGATGTCAGTCGCAGAAGAATGGAAAGTGAAGATCTTTGCTGGTGGTTAATTCTAATCTCCAATTTGGAGACACGTCATCTTCCTCCCAAGTGGGAGGGGGACGATTTGTTAAATCGACCGCTCTCTTTTCCAACTCGATTCTAAATCCACCCAACCTAATAACGTGATAACAACTACGCCCTTCTGGTCCGCTATTTTTAGAACTTCCGGGCCAACTTGTCCATTTTATAGTTTAGACAAGTTTATCAAAACATAGCATTGTCCATTTTATAGTTTGGACAAGTTTATCAAAACATAGCATCTCATCTTGTTTACCTCACCAATTAGATAGATGGATAGATCGAAATACCTAGATAGCTAGATCAATAGATAGAAAGATACATAGATAGATACATAGATATATAAATAGATAGATAGATAGATAGATATATAGATAGATACATAGATAGATAGATGGATAGATAGATACACACATACATAGATCCATGGATAGATAAATGGATCTATTGAGATAGATAGATAGCTAGATCAATAGATAGATAGATAGATAGATAGATAGATAGATAGATATTTAGATAGATACATAGATATATATATAGATAGATAAATAGATCAATAGATAGATAGATGGATAGATAGATACATAGATAGATCCATAGATAGATAAATGGATAGATCGAAATAGATAGATGGCTAGATCCATAAATTGATAGATATATATATAAATAGGTAGATCCATAGATAGATAGATAAATAGATATATCCATATATAGATAAATGGATCGATCGAGATAGATAGATAGCTAGATCAATAGATAGATAGATAGACCATAGATAGATAGATATATATATAGATAGATAGATCCATAGATAGATCCATAGATAGATAAATGGATCGATCGACATAGATAGGTAGATAGCTAGATCAATAGATAGATAGCTAGATAGTTAGATAGATATATAGATGGATAGATCCATAGATGGATAGATGGATAGATAGATGCATAGATAGATCAATAGATAGATAAAGGGATCGATCGAAATATATAGATAATTAGATAAATAGATAGATAGATAGATCCATAGATAGATATATAGATAGATAGATATAGATTCATAGATAGATCCATAGATTGATAAATGGGTCGATCGAGATAGATAGGTAGATAGCTAGATTAATAGATAGATAGCTAGATCCATAGATAGATAGATAGATAGATACATACATACATACATACCTAGATAGATCCATAGATAGATAAATAGATCGATCGAGATAGATAGATAGCTAGATCAATAGATAGATAGCTAGATCCATAGATAGATAGATAGATAGATAGATACATATATAGATAGATCCATAGATAGATAAATTTATCAATCGAGATAGATAGATAGCTAGATAAATATATAGATAGATAGATAGATTGATAGATAGATCGGGATAGATAGCGAGATCAATAGATAGATAGCTAGATCCATAGATAGATGGATAGATAGATAGATACATAGATAGATAGATAGATACATAGATAGATAAATGGATAGATCGAGATAGATAGATAGCTAGATCAATAGATACAGCTAGATCAATAGATAGATAGATACATAGATAGATAGATAGATAGATAGATAGATAGATAGACGGATATAGATATATAGATAGATCGACAGACAGATGAATAACAGATAATTTCTTGTGTTCCACAACCACATAACACTACCAAAACTCGACAATTACATATCATCATTAAGTTCTCACCTAACACTGCCCTTATCCCTGAGTGGCCTCCCGGGCTTGATTAATGATGACTTTTTTTGTAAAAAAAATTCGTGAATTTCCCTTTCGGATTAATGTTTCTTTATGTTCAAACCTTACATGTAAGATATTTACTAGACTCAAAATCATGTAATCGACTGAAATCAAATTGAGAATAAGGATTTTTACCAAGGATCTTGTCGAAATATATAATGACTTACTCTTCAGAAAGGAAGTATTAAAGTTGTGCCAAACTGTTCTGATTAACCGTAACCGTCAATTTACTTCTGATGTAAGCTACAGACTACTTCAAGTTGGTATTTTTATCCTCTTTGTCTAGCAATGCTTGTGTTTCGCAGAGTTCTATTCTACGATCAACATTCTTTCCTCACTATGTCAATAATCATTGTAAGAATATTGTTTAGAATCAAACATTTACGACCACTTGAAAATGTTTAAAAAGAAACCTTTTTTTAAGGATAGATTTTAAACTCTTCCTACTAAAGGTTATCAATACTCCAACCTAAAAGTCTATGTGAAAAAAAACTACATTCCAAACATTCAATTCAGAAATGTATATTTTTATAAAATTAGGCATTTTGCACTTCGTCCATATTATAAGACCAATGGTATTTTTTTTTAGTTAAGTTACAGATTAGCAATCACAGCGTAAAAGTATCACGATGCCTGAAGCAAGTGAACTTACCGAAGTTGAGCTCGAATTCTAATTTCTATAAACAAAGTTTCTCACAACGGGCGATCGCAGCTAAGGTAAATCGCAGTAAAACTGGGTTTGCTACTTTCTAAAGAACAGTGATAATTATTGAAAAGCAAAATCTACTGATACACCCCAAAATATTTCTCCTGCATTGAATAGGTGGGGGGTGAGACTAGTTATTGTAAAAGATAGGGGATTTTCTTCTAGTCAAATTAAAGCAGTCAGATATGCTGATCGCAGTCCAGTAACCATCAATAGAAAAATGTCGTAGTAATCGTTAGTAGTGGAAATTTGGGGAATTTGATTACTTAATGGGTAGCTCATCAAGAATTTATTCACGTTGGACTTGAAGACGACCATATTGTATTCAGTTAGAAAGCAGGGAAACGGAACAGATTTCTAATGACGTGCAGTTCTAAGAAAGAAACTTTGTTCATGGAATCTAGGTTTAGGTTTAGGTACAGATAAAGATTGGGGGAAATTATTGATAGTTGTTTCAGATAGAAGAGTGTTTTTTTGTGAAGGTCAGGCAGGGAGTAGCCATATAATAGAGCTCAGACGAACACTTGATATGAAAATAACGACAAGGCTGAGACAGGATTGCAACATCTTTTCTGTGGAAAGGAGGTTGCAGGGAAGACAAAAGGGCATCTCTCACTAGGTTACGAAGTCTATTTTGGACTCTGTCAAGGCAAGATAAGCTGTTCTAACAGTTTATGCTGATATTTACATCAAGTGGCTTTATGCTTTTTCCGAAGCGATTTATCATTAAAGAATAGTAGTAATACTCCCATAGTTTCTTTTTTTTTCTTCTTTAGCTAATCATCTCGGCCATCTCTCTTTTATGTCAGCATTGTACGCACTTTGCATAATCGATACATTTTAGGTTCCAATCTATTTAATATTCTGATCCAATATCGATAATCGCAATGCGTCAGTAAATAAAATGTGAATAGTTAAAGATGAATATAAATATATCGAACTGATTAATCCATCGATCTAATTGATTTTTTTTTAATTTAGTGGCGTTTGTGGTGACTCATTATTAAAGAAAATATATGAATTTATTTTTTTATAAAAACATTTAAGCTTATAAGCTGTTGAAAGTAAAAATGTTAAAATTACACAGCGCAAAGTTGCAACGAAAATAATAAAAATACATTCAATCGCAAAACGACTTTGCAAGAAATAAATTTAAATAAAATAAAATGATACAGATTTAATCGGAAATAAATATATTTAAGAAAGAATATATAAATTAAAAAAACTGATAATAATTTTATGCGATAGTTCAAAAATCTTTATATTTCTGTAGATGAGTCCTTAGCTTTGTGTGTGTTCGTTTTTCTAAATATATACATGTTCAGGGTGGAATGATAAAATTGTCGCTTTTGAAATAACGACATGACTCCATTTCCGTTTGATAAAAAAACAATTTTCTTTTTTGTTGCAGTCTATCTACTAGTTGGCCAGTTGTGTACAGATCCCAAGAGCGATAGTAGCCTTCTATCATGCCTGAAAGTGACACAATGTTAAAGAGCGAAATTAGAGATGCGCCGCTGTACAACTTATGCTCTTTACCGATCCTAGTTAGACAACAAGAGCAATGCCAGGACCCTCAAAATGCAAATCCGGGCGGTTCAACGCTGAAGGGCACAGCTTAATGAAGTTTGCGGTCACGGTGTGGTTTCAAGTGAGAGCCACATCATGCCACCTCACATCTTCGAAGTCGGCTTGAAAGTCAACACCAAAGTTTACCTGGATGTGCTGAAGAGTGTGGTGATTCTCTGGTGCAATCAGATAGCCGTTGGCAGACTGTGGGTGTGGCAGAAGGACTCGGTGCTGGCTCACAAGTCCAAAGAGATTCAGGCTTGGCTTCACAAGGAGCAGTGTTGTCACTGGCCCTCTCCTCCTCGGAAATAAACCTACTGGACTACTTCGTTTGATCATACGTCGATAAAATCGCCAACATGACCTCCTACAACACCAACGCCAGCCTCATCACCGCCAACCGCTGAGTATTCGCCAAGTATTCGCCGAGTAGTCACCGTTTGTGGAAAATGCATGCTCAAGTTCCGGGCTCGTATCGAGGCAGTGATTGAGGCTGAAAATTACTACATTGAATAGATGTCAGCTCTACAACATAATACAAATAGCCTGAATTGATTTTTTAATCAAAGTTTTAAAATAAAGTTGTAGTGTTTTTTTTTGTTTTTTTTTTTGTTTTTGTTTTTGTTTTTTTTTGCTTTAGGGCGAGAAATGTATCGTTCCATCCCGTATGTAATAATTAATGAATATCGTTTTTTTTTCACTTTATTTCGCCTCAAACAAGGCATATTGCGACTGGCGCATAATGTGATGAAGGCCGAATGTATAGAGGCAATCTTTTTAGAGCTGCAAGATGTGCATTTA